>NW_017307547.1:98401-101043 GCF_000935625.1 Nanorana parkeri | reverse complement strand
GGGAATTTTGCTTCATAGGACAATCTAGCAATCTCTGTGTTATGATGAAAATAAGGAACAGCAAGCGTAAGGCCTCGTTCACTCTGATAGGCCGGCAGGTACAGCTCCGTGCTGCGGGCAGAGCCTTATGGGTCAGCTCCCTGGAAGGACGCAGCTCCTGTCCTTCTCTATGGGAGTACGCCGGCGTACGCTCACCCACACCGCATGTCCGTACGCTGACAAGATGGATCCTGTCTGCGTCCAAGCTGGGAAATGCGCACACCCTCACGGACCTGCACTCGGGGTGAGCGTACGGCCGCGTACTCCCATGGAGACGGACGGGGGTTGCGTATTAATCACACGCAGCACGCGTCCTTCCCGGGAGCTGCCCGATACGGCCGTGCACGCAACACGGAGCTGTACATGCCGGCCGTTGCTCGTGTGAATGAGGCTTATGGTGCAATTGTTAGAATTGTATCGGTGTGATCTCCATAGTATACAATGGCATCCCTGTATCACCCGGTGTATCACATCAGCGCCTCGCCGTGTATTGGCGTCTTCGCTCTCGGCGGCACTGATGTATGATTGTTTTCCTGCCGTGTGTTGGCGCCTTCCCTCTCGGCGGCACTGATGTATGATTGTTTTCCTGCCGTGTGTTGGCGCCTTCGCTCTCGGCGGTACTGATGTTGTCTGATTGTTTTCCTGCCGTGTGTTGGCGCCTTCGCTCTCGGCGGTACTGATGTTGTCTGATTGTTTTCCTGCCGTGTGTTGGTGTCTTCGCTCTCGGCGGTACTGATGTCTGTTTTCCTGCCGTGTGTTGGCGCCTTTGCTCTCGGCGGTACTGATGTTGTATGATTGTTCTCCTGCCGTGTGTTGGCGTCTTCGCTCTCGGCGGTACCGATGTTGTCTGATTGTTTTCCTGCCGTGTGTTGGTGTCTTCGCTCTCGGCGGTACTGATGTCTGTTGTCCTGCCGTGTATTGGCGTCTTCGCTGATGTTGTCCAGGTAATAATTCTGCAGAGCAGTTCTGGGCTCTCCGCGCTGTGACCTCGCGGTGCGCGCCGGTGTATCGGCTATCCCGGGCTTTCGCCATCCGGTCCGCGCTGCGTGGCGGCCGAGGTGTGACTTTCATGTGTGATCGCCGCCGAGGGACGTAAATGAATGCAATTAGCCGAGTGCGGAACGGCCTAACGATGCATTATTAATTGGGCAGGTCATTAGAAGCCCCGAACCAGCAAGATGCCTGAGCACCGGCGTGAAGGCAAGCCGTCCCTCGCCGGGACCAATCAGCGGGGTTATTGCCTGAGGTCATTAAGCTGGAGGAAATCGTTCTGCCTCTGGACCGTGAATGTCCCTAGTCACCCCCGGCGTTCGGATTCACTGCCGCCGCCGCCATCAATCGGAGGACGCCCGGTGACGGGACGCAATTCAATCCCCTTTTCATGGAAAACTCGCATTTCTATGGTGGGAGCTCCTCATAATGGGCACAGCGGGTGTACAGACCTGGGAACTCAGCACAGGGATGGTGGGAACCAGTAATAAGGATCATGTCATCTCACATTGACCTGCGCAGGAAGTGAAGAGTGTGTTGATGGTTTAGTTCTTCATGGACCCTTTATTGTTCACTGACACTAACACTTTGCACTGATTCAGGTGGAATTGGGTGCTACGCGGAGGCACTGTGAAAAGCCTGCTGACTCTTGCTGCGATGGATGACATAATAAAGGTACATGAGTAGGACTCTGGGACTGAACGTCACATTTCCACACTTGAAGCAAATCATGAAGGATGAAACGTTTCCTCCTCTCTGTGGAATGTGGAAATGTGCCGGTGGGGCCCCGGTGTGGGCAGCGCCCCTCCTCCGCCATAATGAAATGATAATCTGGTATCAGCGCAGAGCGTGTGGTGTCCAGAGGGGGGAATGCGGCACATCAATCTCGCCGCCTTGTATTTTAGGGGGGAAGCAGCTTCTCTCTTCCCCAATGTCATTCCTGCCGGCTCCAAACTCAATCATTTCAATCTGATGGCTGCAAATATCGGCTGCAGGCGAAAAACACGAAATCCGGCCCACACGCTGGACAGACGCAGAACGGCGACACGATCCCGCCTCCTGTACACTCAGGTGATCAGAAATTGGGGGCGCTCCGGAAACTTTCCACTGAAAAGGAACAGTTCAGGGATTCTGCACAGCAAGCCTGGGCCGGTCTCATGTTCATTATTCATTCCAGGCGTTTACACATCAGTCCCTGAACCAAGGAGCTGACAATCTAAGACTCAAACCGTACCTGACCACATGTAACAGCGGTATGCCGTCCATTGCCTTGAATGGAACTCTGGCAGCAGGGTAGAAGAATTAGGAGCGCACACAGGCGTGCATTCCTAGCTCTCTGCTGCAACATTCTCCGGGTGCAAGAGGAGTGACGTCCTGCAATCACAAGGTAGCCCACTTTCTTGCACTTCCTGTCTACATGCCCACTTTCTTGCACTTCCTGTCTACATGCCCACTTCCTTGCACTTCCTGTCTACATGCCCACTTCCTTGCACTTCCTGTCTACATGCCCACTTCATTTCTCTCAACTGGCTGCCTGATGGGTGACCATCAGAGGCATCCCCGGCCTATTTGCTGCCTGAGGCAATAGAGGGGGGGGGGGGGGGGCGGGGGGG
>NW_017307547.1:89599-98339 GCF_000935625.1 Nanorana parkeri | reverse complement strand
GTGCTCGGGGTGGTGGTGTAAGGAGGGGGGGGGGGGGGGGGGGGGGATGCTGGGAATTGGGCATGGTGGCAATTGTGCACACTAACTGGCACTGGCTGGGGCAGTGACAACACTGGTTGCCAGGAGCTGGGCGGGATGCCGGGCAGAGTGTCAGGTATGCTGCTCTGCCTGTGGCCCCCCCACGTGACCCTAAGAGATGCTGTCTGCCTTATTATAGGGCCAACTGTGGTGACAACGCATGAGCACAACAGGGAGACAATCCTCACCCTATAACAGGAAGTCCCTGAACAAGGATTTCCATGGCAGGACCACCATGGATGAGTATAATGAGAGTTGCAGCTGACGTTTCCATCGCGGCGCGGCGTTCAGTATCGCAGCGGCTTTTCCTGCGCGGGGGGTTATCGCTGAAGTGACACAGGTAAGGATAAGAAAAGCTCGCCACTTAAGGCGCCAATTAAAAATAGAGCGACGTTTTAATTATTGATCGCGATGAAAAGTGGAAGCGCCGAGCTTTAAAAGGAAGCGCCCGGGGAGAGCGGCGACACGGGGCGGACGCGGGGGAGTGTGCGTCCATGCTTTTCAGGAAGCGAGCGGCAGCGCGTGCTGTGTGTTATATAAGCATTCGCGTTTCATTCTGCACCGCTGGCGGCGTCCTGAATATTACACGCCGGGGGAATCTCGCAGAGAATCCGCCGTTAAAGGGGCCACGGAAATGGAAGAGCGCAGAGACTCCGAGACACCGGCATCAGAAGACGACATTCCGCCGCAATTTACTGCTCAGATGGAGCGAGTGACTACATCAGATTCACCTCCAGGGAGCACAGGAAACCGAGTGAATGCCATGTGACATCAGATTCACCTCCAGGGAGCACAGGAAACCGAGTGAATGCCATGCGACATCAGATTCACCTCCAGGGAGCACAGGAAACCGAGTGAATACCATGTGACATCAGAGAGGGGAGCGAGGCGAGAGGGGAGCAAGGCGAGAAAAAAAAATGTCAGTCTGATCACTGGGGGAGGGGGAGACTGAGGAAATGCTTCCTCCTGCCTGCAGCACACTGATCACTGATGGGGGGGAAGACTGAGGAAATGTTTCCTCCTGCCTGCAGCACTGATCACTGGGGGAGGGGAGACTGAGGAAATGCTTCCTCCTGCCTGCAGCAGGCTGATCACTGGGGGAGGGGAGACTGAGGAAATGCTTCCTCCTGCCTGCAGCAGACTGATCACTGGGGGAGGGGAGACTGAGGAAATGCTTCCTCCTGCCTGCAGCAGACTGATAACTGGTGGAGGGGAGACTGCAGTACTGAAAGGTCCATTTGAGGACTGGATATTGGGACTCTTGGACTGGTTCTCTGTAGAGAAGTCGCAGGTTCCAGCAGCGTGGCAGTTGTTTCGCTGGACTCATCAGACGAAGACTAATCAGCGCGATGCCGCAGACGCACCCCGCCCTCATTCCCCATTGTTTATCGCTAGAACATTCCCGGGAGGTCGGATGGTTTTCAGGAACTCCTCCGCCCTTCCTCAGAGAGCCGCCATAAAGATAAACAGCATCGCAAACCGCGCCAAACTTCATCCACCAACCGCGAGCCGGAAACCAGCAGCCAATCAGACGGGGTTTCAGGGTTTCCGATCCATGTGCCTTGTCATACCCTTTGGCCCCCGATGTACATCCACGTAGAGTGAGCACACGTGCTGTGTAGCGGATCATTGAGGGGTAGGGGTGGGGGGGCGATGGTACATATTTGGCACATGGACACCCGTGGAGGACCCCCAAGGAAATGTCCCGGCGGGGGACATTTCCCACTCCACAACATCCGCCCGCCACGGGGGCAAGGAGGCCCGGACCACAAGGGTGACGTGTACTAGTCCCGGCGCGGTCACACTCCCGCCATTGATAGGCTGAATCTTCAACCAGCCGATTTCAATGACTGTGCCGCGTTACTCTGCGCTACACCGCACGCTTTCACCCAGCAGCACCATCCGTGTGCTGAGTTCCCGGGTCTGTACACCCGCTGTGCCCATTATGAGGAGCTCCCACCATCCCTGTGCTGAGTTCTCGGGTCTGTACACCCGCTGTGCCCATTATGAGGAGCTCCCACCATCCCTGTGCTGAGTTCTCGGGTCTGTACACCCGCTGTGCCCATTATGAGGAGCTCCCACCATCCCTGTGCTGAGTTCTCGGGTCTGTACACCCGCTGTGCCCATTATGAGGAGCTCCCACCATCCCTGTGCTGAGTTCTCGGGTCTGTACACCCGCTGTGCCCATTATGAGGAGCTCCCACCATCCCTGTGCTGAGTTCTCGGGTCTGTACACCCGCTGTGCCCATTATGAGGAGCTCCCACCATCCCTGTGCTGAGTTCTCGGGTCTGTACACCCGCTGTGCCCATTATGAGGAGCTCCCACCATCCCTGTGCTGAGTTCTCGGGTCTGTACACCCGCTGTGCCCATTATGAGGAGCTCCCACCATCCCTGTGCTGAGTTCTCGGGTCTGTACACCCGCTGTGCCCATTATGAGGAGCTCCCACCATCCCTGTGCTGAGTTCTCGGGTCTGTACACCCGCTGTGCCCATTATGAGGAGCTCCCACCATCCCTGTGCTGAGTTCTCGGGTCTGTACACCCGCTGTGCCCATTATGAGGAGCTCCCACCATCCCTGTGCTGAGTTCTCGGGTCTGTACACCCGCTGTGCCCATTATGAGGAGCTCCCACCATCCCTGTGCTGAGTTCTCGGGTCTGTACACCCGCTGTGCCCATTATGAGGAGCTCCCACCATCCCTGTGCTGAGTTCTCGGGTCTGTACACCCGCTGTGCCCATTATGAGGAGCTCCCACCATCCCTGTGCTGAGTTCTCGGGTCTGTACACCCGCTGTGCCCATTATGAGGAGCTCCCACCATCCCTGTGCTGAGTTCTCGGGTCTGTACACCCGCTGTGCCCATTATGAGGAGCTCCCACCATCCCTGTGCTGAGTTCTCGGGTCTGTACACCCGCTGTGCCCATTATGAGGAGCTCCCACCATCCCTGTGCTGAGTTCTCGGGTCTGTACACCCGCTGTGCCCATTATGAGGAGCTCCCACCATCCCTGTGCTGAGTTCTCGGGTCTGTACACCCGCTGTGCCCATTATGAGGAGCTCCCACCATCCCTGTGCTGAGTTCTCGGGTCTGTACACCCGCTGTGCCCATTATGAGGAGCTCCCACCATCCCTGTGCTGAGTTCTCGGGTCTGTACACCCGCTGTGCCCATTATGAGGAGCTCCCACCATCCCTGTGCTGAGTTCTCGGGTCTGTACACCCGCTGTGCCCATTATGAGGAGCTCCCACCATCCCTGTGCTGAGTTCCCGGGTCTGTACACCTGCTGTGCCCATTATGAGGGGCTCCCACCATCCCTGTGCCGAGTTCCCGGGTCTGAAGATGTGGTCAGGGATAAACTAATGTCACAGGTGATGGGGGATGGGAGGGGTACGATTGCACCCAATGACTGTATTATCACCATCTCAGGAGTCATGATCCCCTCCCCCGAGTATCAGAGCTGCATTCCCACCCTATCTCCAGCTCCATCTTCCTTGGCATGAACTCCGTGGAACTCTTTAAAAAATGTTCCCGTCTTGGCACATTCGGAGTCGTCTCGGTGCCAAGTTCCATTCTTTACCCGGCTGAGTCTGGGCGAGGGGGAGCGGAACGCACAATCTGTCCCAATTCACCGCTAAACGCATTTGATTGTTTACTTGGAAGCCGAGACGACAAAAATTAATCGGAGGGATCAGGAAATTCCTTATTTCAGTGACTGAGGTCCGCCGATCCCCCCGGCTCCGAACATTCCACCATCTCGTCTCCTCACCACGATTGGCTGCCACAGGAAACGCGTCCCCACGTCTGTCCCCTCCGTACAGTGTCCCCACGTCTGTCCCCTCCGTACAGTGTCCCCACGTCTGTCCCCTCCGTACAGTGTCCCCACGTCTGTCCCCTCCGTACAGTGTCCCCACGTCTGTCCCCTCCGTACAGTGTCATTCTCGGTATCTGTTGGCTGGTGCGGGGTTTATATTTGGAAGGATTGGCCGGGTGACATTCTCGGTATCTGTTGGTGGGAGGTTGTTCATGGCGTTGATTGGTGTGTTAATAATAAATGTCTGTCGGGGGATGGGGGAGAAGATCGATCGGCTCATTATAATGGCTGCTCAGCAATAAATGTGAGCGCAGGTCACCGGCAGCAGTTTGTGTGCCGCAGTTCCTCTTTCAGCCGCTCTCACCACATCGAGCCGTTTATTTACCGGAGACTGCGCTCAGCTCGGCACGCTTATTGATTGTTGCCTATTTTTATTTTTACCCTTTAAATCTCTCCCGAGGTCTCGGCGAGGATTTGTTTTCTCAGCGATGGGGAGGGTCTGTCACCCTAAAAGGGATCATTACAGTTTCTAAAGTTTAGATATATGCGGTCATGTGATCATCATAAATAATATCATCAGTGTTGTTGTTTTATACAGTGTCTGTGCCCCCCTTACATTGGCGGTCGGCGGCTGTGCCCCCCTTACATTGGCGGTCGGCGGCTGTGCCCCCCTTACATTGGTGGTCGGCGGCTGTGCCCCCCTTACATTGGTGTTCAGTGTCTGCGCCTCCCTTTCATTGGCGTTCATTGTCTGCGCCTCCCTTTCATTGGCGTTCATTGTCTGCGCCTCCCTTACATTGGCGGTCGGCAGCTGTGCCTCCGTTACATTGGCGGTCGGTGTCTGTGCCTCCGTTACATTGGCGTTCAGTGTCTGCGCCTCCCCTTTATTGGCGTTCAGTGTCTGCTCCTCCCTTTCATTGGCGTTCAGTGTCTGCGCCTCCCTTTCATTGGCGTTCAGTGTCTGCTCCTCCCTTTAATTAGCGTTCAGTGTCTGCGCCTCCCTTTCATTGGCGTTCATTGTCTGCGCCTCCCTTACATTGGCGGTCGGCAGCTGTGCCTCCGTTACATTGGCGGTCGGTGTCTGTGCCTCCGTTACATTGGCGTTCAGTGTCTGCGCCTCCCTTTCATTGGCGTTCAGTGTCTGCTCCTCCCTTTAATTAGCGTTCAGTGTCTGCGCCTCCCTTTCATTGGCGTTCATAGTCCGCGCCCCCCTTACCTTGGCGGTCGGTGGCTGTGCCCCCCTTACATTGGCGGTCGGCGGCTGTGCCCCCCTTACATTGGCTGTCGGCGGCTATACTCCCCTTACATTGGCGTTGGGCGGCTGTGCCCCCCTTACATTGGCGTTGGGCGGCTGTGCCTCCGTTACATTGGCGGTCGATGTCTGTGCCGCCGTTACATTGGCGGTCGGTGTCTGTGCCTCCGTTACATTGGCGTTCAGTGTCTGCGCCTCCCTTTCATTGGCGTTCATAGTCTGCGCCTCCCTTACCTTGGAGGTCGGCGTCTGCGCCTCCCTTACCTTGGAGGTCGGCTTCTGCGCCCCCCTTACCTTGGCGGTCAGCGTCTGCGCCTCCCTTACCTTGGCGGTCGGTGTCTGTGCCCCCCTTACCACTGTGATTGGCTCTGTGCCTTTTCCCTGTGATCTGTGTTACATAATGACAATGTGATCACAGACATTGTGCGCACGTCGTCCTTTTTAAAACGGGGAAAAGAAGATGCCGGTGGTCGCAACGTTGGGACCCGGAGCACCCAGCAGGAGATGTCAGTCATGTACTTTGTGAGGGGTCACATGACCTGATAGGATTTGCTGTGAGCCAGGGTCACATGACCTTATAAGATTGGCTGTGAGCGGCGGGGTCGTCACATGACCTGATGAGATTGGCTGTGAGCGATGCCGATGGTGTTCCAGGTAGGGGAGGAGTCTCCGTTAACTAGCTGCAGCAATCAAGTAAAAGATGGAAATATGCGATACATGGTCTGTGAAGTTCCGGCGCGCAGCGGAGAGGTGATCAATAATTGAAGGATAGACATTGAACGTGCGCCTGTTGACATTTGTGCCGGGCCGGAGGATCTGGCTGTAAATAAATGATGGGGACATGGAGGGAGCGTGACGCGGGGCGCTTGTATTGATGTCGAGTTTCTACAGTCGGGTTAAAGTGATAATGAGCTCTGAAGACCGGCGGCGGCGGAGACGTGCGAATCGATGTGAGATAAACGCCGTTGATGGAAGAGTCGCTTGTAACAGGAATTGCGGCGCCGGCGGGAAACGCGCAAAGCTCTCACACCTCGCCAAGCCGTCCTTTCCGCAACGTTGGGGGAGGTCACATGACCCGCTTCAAGACCGAGGTCTACCCAGTGCCTGTATTGGGGTACGCTTCCCAAAATGGAGAGTCTCCTCCAGATTCCGCCATCTTTATAAGGAATTTGCATTGCGGAGGATGAGACCCGCTCAGAAGGGTGGGCGGAGCTGGGAACCCAAGGATCGGCGGTATTGGGGTGTTCAGGAGATAAAAGAAGAGTGTGAGGGCCGTCTTGGCAGAATCTTAGGCTTGGGGTAAGTTTGTCGGGTCATTTCGATGGAGTGTCCCCTTGGACGGGTTGGCTCTGCGCCGCCCCCCGTGTCACCAATAGCCGTTTTCGGTTCCCGCTCTGTAGGACGGCGATGAAACGTTAAATTTTTACCATTTGAGCAAACTGTGAGCCTGGAAAACGTTACAAGGGGCCCGACGCTCCAACTGCTGGCTCAAAAGCAGAATGCATAGTCACTGTGCATACCCTGTGTGTGTGGCAAGTGTCTGCTCTTGCCCTGGCTAACTTAAAAGGCATCTCCGTGGATTGCCAAGTGCAATGCAAAAAAAAAACCCGAATGTGCATTCAAACCATTCTCATTCTGTAATGGCGCCAGTTTGCGGCACGCCGTTTTTGGAGTCAGTTTTGGGAACAAACAAGTAATAAAGTTTCCTTCTTTAGCTTCCGCCCAGGCAGAGATGTCGGGCTCCTCCGGGTTCTCATTGTGGGCCGGATAATGGACGCCGGCGGGATAATTGGGAACACGGCGGAAGGTGTAATTATAGATTCGGGTTCAGTTCTGTCTGGTGTCACGAGGGAGGAGGTGGTGGGGGGGCTCAGAGTCCTTTGTGGCGGAGCAGCTGCCCCGGTGTGCTGGCGGTCCATCTGTCCGTCACCGGCGGTACCTCGTAATTACTCCCCCCGAAGGTACGAGAGGTTTTGGCACGAGGCCCCGAGGTTGCGCAGGTGTTCCTCGGGGGGGGGGAATCCGTTCCCATTGTATCTACCTGAGCGTGAAGAATGGAGTTGTACTAAAACGCTTTTCCCTTGGCATTGTTCCCCGGAGAACCGCGGGGGAGGAGGAGTGGGCGAGAGCTGGCCGCGGGGAGCTGACGTGACACGCGTTGCTGTGCCTCGGACCGACCGCCGTGCATACACCGCGCTATTTCCAGATGTACAAGACCTCTCCGAACCCGCAGATCAATGTTCATCTCATGTTGTCTGATCACATCCCAGTCAGGGCCCCCCCCCCCGGAGGAAGACCACCTTAATGTCACCCGCTGTACTGACCTGTCCTGACACTGTAAAGAGGACCTGTCATTGCATACAGAACAGGATTATTGCTCGGAAATCCACCTTTTATCATGAAAAAGCCGTCCTTGTGCTCCAATCAGTGACTCTGCCAAGGCTGAGATGATGTCATCAGTCTGCTGCAGGCAGGAGGAAGTGTTTCCTGAGTCTCCCCTCCCCCAAGTGTTGTCTGCTGCAGGCAGGAGGAAGCATTTCCTGGAAGATGGTGACGTTCTTCAGTGATTTATGTGACGTGCTCTCTGGATTCTAGCTGCAGCGGGTGCTGCGTTTTATGAACCATATGATTTGTAATAATGGGAGCAGCGGTGGATATCCCCTTTAAGTGGGCGTGTCCTAATCCTAATGGCTGTGATTGGCGCTTGAATCGATTAGAGATTGCAGCGATGTGCGGGGATCTGATTGCAGGGCAGACGGCCGCCGTGGACTCCGCATATCACATTCTCCTTTTTCTGAAGAACTAAATTCCAAAACATGTTCATCATGTGACTGGTGACCGCCGAGCTGTGCCGCCGGGGGCCACAACGCCCATTGTGAGCGGCGTCACTGAGACCGGAGTATATTAAAGGGGCGGTATCACTAAATCCAATATTAACCCTCCGGATAATGAACAGATGCAAGTTTTGGGTTGTATAGCATCCTGGTTTTCAGTCCATCCTTCACTGTAAGCACATCACTGATCATGAGGAGATCTTCATTTCACATTTTCCTCATCTGTGTGTCTGGCAGTCTGTCCTCCACCTGGATACACATGCGTGTGTGTGTTCACATGCCTGTCACGTGTGGGGTGCAGGACTCATCACGGATACTAAAGATTTATCGTCTTTCGTCACATCGCTTCCTTCAAGTCCGTCCAACATTCCGATAGAATCTCTCCTGCCGGGCAGATGTCCCGCTTGTGAATCAGCACCAGGAGGGTGAATGTGCAACGGAGAGGGAATGCACCCCGTATGTAACTGTACATAGTCAGCGGGGGATCACTGTCCGTGCCATAGAGTGTAAGCTCCTCTGTACAGAGACTGATGTGACTGTGGGGGGACATTAGAGTGTAAGCTCCTCTGTACAGAGACTGATGTGACTGTGGGGGGAGGGGACATTAGAGTGTAAGCTCCTCTGTACAGAGACTGATGGGACTGTGGGGGGACATTAGAGTGTAAGCTCCTCTGTACAGAGACTGATGTGACTGTGGGGGGAGGGGACATTAGAGTGTAAGCTCCTCTGTACAGAGACTGATGGGACTGTGGGGGGACCTTAGAGTGTACGG
>NW_017307547.1:82405-89541 GCF_000935625.1 Nanorana parkeri | reverse complement strand
GGGGACATTAGAGTGTAAGCTCCTCTGTACAGAGACTGATGTGACTGGGGGGGGGAGGGGACATTAGAGTGTAAGCTCCTCTGTACAGAGACTGATGTGACTGTGGGGGAGGGTACATTAGAGTGTCAGCTCCTCTGTACAGAGACTGATGTGAGGGGGGGGATGGTCATGTGATCTCTGAGAGAGGGAATAAACAACTGATGGACCTTTCAGTTACATTGACTAAATACATTTCAGATATATCCAAAGTCTGTGGCTGCTATCTAAAGAGTATGAACCAGAGTAGAGAGGCCTGTCCCCTGCCAGCACCTGCAGAGAAGCATCCTTCGTCTCTGTAAGGAAGCAGTGGTCTCTCTACAGAGGTCTCCCTCCCCCCCAAGTCAGACCTATAGCTGTGCAATCTGCAAAGCTCATGCTCCCTGCTGATTGGAGAGCTCCGGCTATGACTCAGTAGGGAGTGAGTTGGACCTCCGCAGAGAGACCACTGCTTACACAGCTTCTCTGCAGGTGCTGGCAGGGGACCATGTTCGGTCCATTTCAGGACGACATCACTGTGTACAGATTGTGCAGCAGACGTCGCAGGACCCCGGGACATGTGAGGTGGAGGAGAGATGGAAAATGAATGTGACAATAACATATCAATATTATTTATCCCCTCCCCCGGTGATATCAGCCATCAATAACTCATCGATCATGACCGTCATCGAGTGTCTCCTCCTCCATAAGTGAGGCTGTAGATAAATATATTGATCTATATATAGATTTCCACGGATCAATAGTCACCATCGGGATACTTTATAGACCCCTCGGGGGGGGAAGGGGGGGGGGGGGGTAAAATGTTGTACTTGTCAGAGATGGCCCTGAGGACGTCACCGGTCGCACACACAGAGTCCCCCTGGCCATTCCGCGTTGTCACTCTCTGCCCGGCGTCTCCGTTGCTCTGCGTTGTCAGATGTTGCCCGGACCGGGAATTCCAGGGAGAGCAACCTTCATCCCGGATTTCTGTGCCGGATTCTGCCGCTCACCGTGACAGGCGAAGCCTTTGAATGAACCGGCACAGGACTTTAAACCTGCAGCTGCCTCCCTGAGGAATCCCAGCTCATGACATCATTGTTTTCCTGGGAGGGCCCCTGGGCGGGAGGGGCCCCTTCTCTCTCTCTCCCTCTCTCTTTCCCTCTCTCAGTACACTGGAGCTCCGTGCAGCGACATGGGCTCCGGCTCTCGCTCCCGGTGCTTCGGAAGGTTTGGCGTGCCGCGTCCCTCTGACACCTGTCCGCAGCGGAATATATCATGACCGAGCGTCGCCGGCACAGGCCAGGGAAGCACCTCGGACTCTGTGATTTGGGAGCGACGCCGACCACCGATCCCTCTTCCTTGTAGGTAGGTGACTTCTATGGTCGGACTGTGCGGTCAATCCGTGTGACCCCGGCACCTCCTGGGACTTGTAGTTCCTCCGCCGGTGCTCTGCGATCTGTCACGGTGACACTGTGCACGCCCGGCGGTCACTCGGGCAAGTTTCACGGCGGCGAGGACATGTGTTACCAGGACGGGTGTGTGAGATTGTCGGGGTTTGTTATGATTTCTGATCAGATTATTATTAGTAATAAATAAAAGATTAGTTGCGTATTGGTTGGTCAGAAGCGTCGGAGGAAAAGGGGGGGGGAGGGGGGTTTACAAAAAGGGAAATGATGTGTTTTAAGAATAGAAAAGTATTTTTGTTTTTGTTTCTTGTTGGAATTATTTATTATAAGTAGAAACTTTAAAAATAGATACATTGTGTGTGATAATAACAAAATCATCAGCACCCCATGACCCCCCTCCCCCGAGCACCCACAGACTGATGACCACTTAACCCGCCCCCCCACTGTGGGGCGCCCAGGTCGCACCTCCCCGATCGAAAAGATTCACCGTAGATACATCTGGGACTGGGTGATCAGCTTGAATAATGGGGGATGGTAAGACTCGGGTTCCCGGCAGTCTGAGGGGTACCGGGTGGTCCATCGATCGGGGGAGCTGTGACCTGGGCGCCCCACTGTGGGGAGGTTTTGGGTGTTGATCAGTCTGTGTGCGCTCGGGGGGTCATGGGGGTGATGATAATGATTATTATTTTGTTGCTGTTACTATTATCCTTATCCTCAGTATTGTATGTGTGTGTGTATATACTGTATATATATATATATATATATTGTATGTGTGTGTATATACTGTATATATGTGATAAGAACACATTCACCTCACAATCGGCATTTCCTCACCGTTGCCTGTGGTGAGATCAGTATGAGCCCGATTGTACAGTGTGGGGGGGTTGTGGTATGTGTGACGGGTGTCGCGATGATCCCTTTTTGGATTTGGAATCGGCGTGTAAGAGCCAGAATCTCAGGGGCTGGCGGAGGAATAAAGGAACGAGGAGGCGATCCGTCCGTATGGTGACCGATTCTCCTCAAGTATTGGACTTCTCTGGATGGTGCGGTCTGAACTGCGTTCCAAGGTGGGGGCGCACCTATCGGACCAGCACCTGGGGGAGTCCTGATGGTGGCTAGGGAATTGGAGCGCTGAGATTTCCTCTGCAATTCTCATCGTTCTTATATCCGGAAACTGATCCGTGTACGAGCCACGATTTACCGTCCGTATGATTTCTGTGCCGGCCACACACAGATCAATCTGATCGCCTATAGGAAAGAAGCGTCTCTCCCTGATAGTGAATGCATTGATCGGGCGATTAGATCCATTGATCCCGATCATAAAATCATTTTTATCACAGAAAAGTAACAATCCGGCGGAAGATCCGGACACGTTCCACCAAATCCATCTTCTGGTGTGTGTTGGATGATTGTTGCTGTGATTGATCGGTGTGTGTGTGTTGAATGATTGTATGGGAGCAGATTGTAGCTGTGATTGATCGGTGTGTGAGCAGTCGTCCTGTACACAGGTCTGTGATATATTTCAGTATGTATCGGATTTGGTTTCTTCATTTCTAGTACTGAGGTGTTTGGTCACTTTGCACCGTCTGCATTGCGCAATGCGTTCTCCTATTGCTAGGTGTATGGCTACCTGTGTTCTCTTATGGTGTGTTCCTCTCCTCGGGTCAGTCACCTGTATGGCCCCTTGTGGTGTGTTCCTCTCCTCCGCTCAGTCACCTGTATGGTCCCTTGTGGTGTGTTCCTCTCCTCCGCTCAGTCACCTGTATGGCCGCATGTGGTGTGTTCCCCTCCTCGGGTCAGTCACCTGTATGGCCCCTTGTGGTGTGTTCCCCTCCTCGGTTCAGTCACCTGTATGGTCCCTTGTGGTGTGTTCCTGTTCTCCGCTCAGTCACCTGTATGGCCCCTTGTGGTGTGTTCCTCTCCTCGGGTCAGTCACCTGTATGGTCCCTTGTGGTGTGTTCCCCTCCTCCGCTCAGTCACCTGTATGGCCCCTTGTGGTGTGTTCCTGTTCTCCGCTCAGTCACCTGTATGGCCCCTTGTGGTGTGTTCCCCTCCTCGGGTCAGTCACCTGTATGGCCCCTTGTGGTGTGTTCCTGTTCTCCGCTCAGTCACCTGTATGGCCACTTGTGGTGTGTTCCTCTCCTGCGCTCCGTCACCTGTATGGCCACTTGTGGTGTGTTCCTCTCCTCTGCCTCGGCTTGGTTATTTTTGGGGCGGCAGACAGAAGATCAGACCATGAAAGATGATGGTCACCCATGTGACCTTTGCCCCAAGCCCACCACGTGGCCATCTTAGGGGGTCTTGCTGATGCAGATGATTTATGTCACAGATGGCGGCGGGAGAAGTGAGACTTCGGTTGTTGGATTCGGTTGGTAGCGGAAAGAGTGATGGGACTGCAGATTGGGATTCTCGAAGGGATATAAAAATGCGGCGAGGGAATAATTCGGCGATGGCGTTGGACTGTCTGACCGATGAGGTTCCCGGCCGGTGATGGCAGATGAGGCGGGGAGCGCGTTGGGCGCTGGAGGTGCTTCCCCGGGGCTCATTCACACCAGTGGAAGGACAAGGCAGGAAAGGAAGATGTTTTATTCCATCGATTATAGCGCGCAGATTGCGACATTTGTACGAGTCGATGGCTCGCAGTGTTTGTTCTGCGGAATGCAGAATAGGAAGATCCGGGTTGGTGTCATTTTTACTGATGTGTGGCCATGTGTGCGACATGGGGTAGGGGTGACAGAGAGGTAGGGGTGACAGACGGGTAGGAGTGACAGGCGAGTAAGGGTGACAGAGGGGTAGGGGTGACAGAGAGGGGTAGGGGTGACGTAGAGGGGTAGGGGTGACGGAGAGGGGTAGGGGTGACGGAGAGGGGTAGGGGTGACGGAGAGGGGTAGGGGTGACGGAGAGGGGTAGGACCACAGAGAGGGACGCTAGATAGGGTGATTAGGTAGGTTGACAGGCAGGTAGGTGATTAGGCAGGTAGGGGTAACGAGTAGGGCAACAGCTAGGTGGGGCAATAGACACATAGGGCAATAGATCTGATTAAATTGGGCTGACCTATTCCAACAGGAAAATTTATGTACAAAATTGTTACCAGAAAACGACACAAATGGTGATAAATGCTGAATTTTGTGGCAGCCCAGCGGGCAATCGTCTTATTTCTGACGCACGTTTCACATTACACGGAACACGCTTTGCCATTCTTCTATTGGGGGCACTACTGAAAATGTTTAAACCTGGCGCACCGCCGATGGGCCCAAAATATCGCCCACATCATTGACAATATCGTTGCCCATATTGTCACCCACGGCGCCGCCCATATTGTCACCCACGGCGCCGCCCCATATTGTCACCCACGGCGCCACATCCTCACATCATATTATTTGAATTCACCGCACAATAGCGCAGAGAATAATCCCCGGAGATAGAATGTTGGCGCTATAGAGATGATTCTTCTACAGATCTCGTGGGGTGATAATGGGAGGGGTCAGGTATGGGGCGTGGGGTGATAATGGGAGGGGTCAGGTGTGGTGGTCGGGAGGGGTCAGGTGTGGGGTGCACGATGATAATTGTTGGGGTCGGGAGGGGTCAGGTGTGGGGTGATAATGGGAGGGGGCAGGTATGGGGCGTGGGGGGATAATGGGAGGGGTCAGGTGTGGTGGTCGGGAGGGGTCAGGTGTGGGGTGCACGATGATAATTGTTGGGGTCGGGAGGGGTCAGGTATGGGGTGATAATGGGAGGGGTCAGGTATGGGGCGTGGGGTGATAATGGGAGGGGTCAGGCATGGGGCGTGGGGTGATAATGGGAGGGGTCAGGCATGGGGCGTGGGGTGATAATGGGAGGGGTCAGGCATGGGGCGTGGGGTGATAATGGGAGGGGTCAGGTGTGCGGCGTGGGGTGATGATTGTTGGGGGGGGAGGAGTCAGTATTTGGGCGCGTGTGCCTTTTTATAACTCTATTGCTCTGTAGATTAGCGGGAGGCGGTTTATCGGTATGACGCGCTTTGGGATTTGGCGCGGTGAGGCCTGCAGGGACGCTAATGATCGGCGTGATCTCTTTGTAGAATGATTGATCCTTCTCTCTGTGACGCGATAGACGTCCCACCTCCTGGGGGGGTCGTTAGCCATCTTTGGAATCCCCCCCCCCATGACTAGCGCAGCGTGGCCTCCGAGGATTCTGGGTATTTCCATGATGCGTCCTTGTGATTCCGCGAATACAGAACGGACACGGTTTCATACTTTGCGCCAGTGCCCGCCCCCTCCACCATGTGATTGGTAGAACAGCGTACGGAGAACATGCGTGTCACATGGGTGCGGGAATCATGGGAGGGAAGTTTGTCACATGGGCCCGTCTGTTAGACACGTGGGAATGGTCATGTGACCTCCTCGCACCTTCCTGAACGGCGTTTCTTTGATGGCCGCCGGGGAGGGACATGTGACTTGTAAGGTGTGATGTCCGCGCCTATACGCCCGGCGAGGATGGAGAGGACGCGGGGATGTATCGCCATTTGCTGATCTGTGGCCGGCGAACCCGCCATGAGAACGCCGTTGGTCTCTTTGCCGTCGCGGTGATGGAGACGCATGTTCCCTGCGGGTGAGTTATGGAAAACGCTCATCACTGGAGGAGAATCTCCGCCGGAAGCTTCATCAATATTCACCGACGCGCCTGCGTTTCCCTTCACGCCGCCGCAGGATTTATTGTGACGCCGTTTGTCAAGGAGACGCCGTAAACTAGATCCGGGCCGCTCCCGCCGCGCGAAGCTTCTCCTCACCGTTCCTCTTTTATGGCTGGAAACTCCGGTGACGAGAGAACGACCGCACCGGTCACATGTCTTAGCTATGGCATGCGGATTCAGCAGGATTTTCACAAGGCTTCCGGGTCTGACCGCAAACTCTGGTCATGTGATCCTGTGCGGCACTTCCCGGTGTCCATTACCTTTCACATGATTCCCCTCGACAATGCTTTCATCTGCTTTTCTCTCCAGGACGGCACCATCTTTGTACTGGAATCATCCCAAAGTCGTCATCTACTTCCTGGACTGAGATGGCGGCTCAGAAATCCCGGTGCCCGTCCAGTTCTGGGCTGTGTTCACAAATGTCGGACACAGATCAGCCCCTGCTGCAGCCTCTCACCTTGTGACTGGATACAAAGTTACAATGTTGCAGTCTGATCACTGGGGGAGACTGAGGAAATGCTTCCTCCTGCCTGCAGTAGACTGATCACTGGGGGAGGGGAGACTGAGGAAATGCTTCCTCCTGCCTGCAGCAGACTGATCACTGTGGGAGGGGAGACTGAGGAAATGCTTCCTCCTGCCTGTAGCAAGACTTATCAGTGGGGGAGGGGAGACTGAGGAAATGCTTCCTCCTGCCTGCAGCAGACTGATCACTGGGGGAGGGGAGACTGAGGAAATGCTTCCTCCTGCCTGTAGCAAGACTTATCAGTGGGGGAGGGGAGACTGAGGAAATGCTTCCTCCTGCCTACAGCAGACTGATCACTTGGAGTGGAGACTGAGGAAATGCTTCCTCCTGCCTGCAGCAGACTGATCACTGGGGGAGGGGAGACTGAGGAAATGCTTCCTCCTGCCTGCAGGAATGGGAAGGCCAGATGGGGATGTCTCGGAGTCTCTGATGGGGAACGCGTCGGTTTATGACGTATGTCCAGGTGGCGCGCGGAGAATGTTTGCTTTTCCTGACGGCCGCGGGTCGGTTTCGCAATCCC
>NW_017307547.1:77252-82304 GCF_000935625.1 Nanorana parkeri | reverse complement strand
ATGACCAATCCTGGCGGTAGAGAGAAGTACGGACGAGCCGGGAGATGATGTGGACAAGATGGCCGACGGGAAACGTTTAACGGCCCAGCGCTTCCCGGTCTGTGGAAGATGCTTGGTTTATTGCGCACCTTAGAATTTCCAGCTCCGCCCATTTTTCAAAGCCACTCCCCCCCTTTTCCAATTAGATCCCCTAAACTACGTAGTTGGGGAGCCTGAAGCCACTGTGGTCAAGATGAAGCTTGAAGTGACAAAGGATTAATCTTAATTTCCTCTCCCTTTACTTCCTGCTGTGTCACCAGAACAGGAAGTGAGGAGAATCTCCCAAAAGGGGGACTTCTGTCCATCCAGAACTTGGTCGGAGTTCCCATTTTAATGTCGGTCAAGTTTCCCAAGAGATGTGCCCCGCCATCTTGGTCCAGCGGTACCTGCAGATGGCGGTTGGGCCCCCCGGCTCTGGTCGCCAATGGCGGTCCCCAGGCAGGCTGAGCCGCGTCTACGCTCTGGTCGTAGTCTCGCCCCTTGCGTGGGACGATGGGTGACCATCATTTTGGGAAAGTCGATGGAAGGCGGCCTCTCCAGCCCCCGCCGGCCATGCTAATTAGAGAGCGGGTCGGCGGCGCGCTGCGTGCCCAGTGGCATTGAATGGCGCCAGGCAGGTGGTCGCCGCCGGTGAATAGTTGCCGGTAATTGGCGTGTTCAGGTCGTGCGGTGTGAAATCCGGATGCCTCAGCCCCGAATAACAGCACAGCCGCCACGGGTGGGGGAGAGCAGAACAATGGGCGTTCATAATCCATCCTGGGGGGGGGATGTGCCCAATTAAGAGATTATATGGGAGGGATCAGACGTTGATTGTGTGCGGAGAATGTGCGACCGCCGACCAACAGAGAACCAATCAGCAGCAATTCCCCATCAGTCTGCTCTGCCCCCCGAGTAACATAATCACCATTTCTTTCTTTCTATGTATCCCAGTGATGCTGATCCCCCGCAGCCTCTTTGCAGCCACTTCCTGTCTACATCAGTCCAGTGATGGCTGCATGACATTTCTCAGGACTGTTTTCCTGTTATAGCATTGTCACCCTATAACAGGAAGTGTCTGAATGTCTGAACAAGGACAGAGCATTGTCACCCTATAACAGGAAGTGTCTGAACAAGGACAGAGCATTGTCACCCTATAACAGGAAGTGTCTGAACAAGGACAGAGCATTGTCACCCTATAACAGGAAGTGTCTGAACATGGACAGAGCATTGTCACCCTATAACAGGAAGTGCCTGAACAAGGCCCTCCATGGCAGGACCGGGGACTAATCTGTGTCTCATGTCTTCCCTGGTTGGATGATTATTAGGAGATAATTGGATAGAATTTATATTATTTGTGTATTTTTGTCACTTTGTTACAAAATTATAAATAAAGTTGCGGCTGGTGTGAATCTCGATCAATGATTCAGTAACTTTATTCGTTTAATTGGAGATCGCTCCTCCTGTTCTTTCCTCGCGGTGATTTCGGCGTAGAGTAATGGTTGGTATCGGCACAGAGGAGTCCTCCGGCGCTCAATCATGGTACCGATCGTTTCCCGCTGACGCCGAGCGTATGAAATATCCCGCGTCATCTGTATCTGTCTGCTCCGGCACAACCCGCCGATCGATCTCCCCCTCCCCCGGCCCGGCTTCATTATGTGCCTTCAGCTCATCCATCATGGCGCTCTCCCGCGGACCGCTGAACGATGGAGACCGCCGCAGACACTTCATCCCTCAGGAAGACGCACGCCGCATCTCAAGACACAACTATATATAGGACATGGAAGGGTTACATCTGTCAGCTTTGCTGTCTTGCTGGGGAGATTTCCCTTCACTTCCTGTCCTAGAATATCAACAGATAGTAAGGGGAGATCTCTACAAGATGAGGACAGGAAGTGAGGGTAGGTCTCTACAAGATGAGGTGACGGGAAGTGAGGGGAGATCTCTACAAGATGAAGTGAGGGGAGGTCTCTACAAGATGAGGGGACGGGAAGTGAGGGGAGATCTCTACAAGATGAGGGGACGGGAAGTTAGGGGAGATCTCTACAAGATGAAGGGACGGGAAGTGAGGGGAGATCTCTACAAGATGAGGGGACGGGAAGTCGGTGGACTGGGCTGGGCGGACGGTGGACCGGGCTGGGCTGACGGTGGCCCGGGCTGGGCTGACGGTGGCCCGGGCTGGGCTGACGGTGGCCCGGGCTGGGCTGACGGTGGCCCGGGCTGGGCTGACGGTGGCCCGGGCTGGGCTGACGGTGGCCCGGGCTGGGCTGACGGTGGCCCGGGCTGGGCTGACGGTGGCCCGGGCTGGGCTGACGGTGGCCCGGGCTGGGCTGACGGTGGCCCGGGCTGGGCTGACGGTGGCCCGGGCTGGGCTGACGGTGGCCCGGGCTGGGCTGACGGTGGCCCGGGCTGGGCTGACGGTGGCCCGGGCTGGGCTGACGGTGGCCCGGGCTGGGCTGACGGTGGCCCGGGCTGGGCTGACGGTGGCCCGGGCTGGGCTGACGGTGGCCCGGGCTGGGCTGACGGTGGCCCGGGCTGGGCTGACGGTGGCCCGGGCTGGGCTGACGGTGGCCCGGGCTGGGCTGACGGTGGCCCGGGCTGGGCTGACGGTGGCCCGGGCTGGGCTGACGGTGGCCCGGGCTGGGCTGACGGTGGCCCGGGCTGGGCTGACGGTGGCCCGGGCTGGGCTGACGGTGGCCCGGGCTGGGCTGACGGTGGCCCGGGCTGGGCTGACGGTGGCCCGGGCTGGGCTGACGGTGGCCCGGGCTGGGCTGACGGTGGCCCGGGCTGGGCTGACGGTGGCCCGGGCTGGGCTGACGGTGGCCCGGGCTGGGCTGACGGTGGCCCGGGCTGGGCTGACGGTGGCCCGGGCTGGGCTGACGGTGGCCCGGGCTGGGCTGACGGTGGCCCGGGCTGGGCTGACGGTGGCCCGGGCTGGGCTGACGGTGGCCCGGGCTGGGCTGACGGTGGCCCGGGCTGGGCTGACGGTGGCCCGGGCTGGGCTGACGGTGGCCCGGGCTGGGCTGACGGTGGCCCGGGCTGGGCTGACGGTGGCCCGGGCTGGGCTGACGGTGGCCCGGGCTGGGCTGACGGTGGCCCGGGCTGGGCTGACGGTGGCCCGGGCTGGGCTGACGGTGGCCCGGGCTGGGCTGACGGTGGCCCGGGCTGGGCTGACGGTGGCCCGGGCTGGGCGGACGGTGGACCGGGCTGGGTTTGAGCTGGACTTGGACCGGGCTGAGCGGATGGTGGACCGGGCTGGGTTTGAGCTGGACTTGGACCGGGCTGAGCGGATGGTGGACCGGGCTGGGTTTGAGCTGGACTTGGACCGGGCTGAGCGGATGGTGGACCGGGCTTGGTTTGAGCTGGACTTGGACCGGGCTGAGCGTATGGTGGACCGGGCTGGGTTTGAGCTGGACTTGGCTGTGTAATGTATATGTGTGACACGGTGAGGGTGGTTTCCTGTGTTTGGGGTGTATTTTGGTTGCGGGAGGGGGAGGTGTTGCGCTCGGTGCGATCAGACGGAAGAGCGCTGCTCTCTGTGGCTTTTCTCTTACATCAGATTTAACCCCTCGTGTGTTTCCTCTCCAGAATCTCCGAGCTCCAGACACCAGCTGAGCACCAGAGACAAGACGCGGGTCCCCGGCACCATGGCGAGCCGGCCGGTGCTCCTCCTCCTCGGGTTGTTGGTCGTCGTTCTCTGGCCGGGCATCGAAGGAACTTTACCCACTGTGTCCAAGCAGCGTCTGAAAGGGAGATTTCAGCGGGACCGGCGGAACATCCGCCCGAATATCATCCTCGTCCTGACCGATGACCAGGACGTAGAGCTCGGTGAGTGCGCCTATTTCTCCATAACCATCTGATCACCGTCTGGTCATACGATCTCTGTGCACCATACACGGCACAATCTCTGTGCATGATACGATCTCTGGGCACCGTACACGGCACGATCTCTGTGCACCATGCACGGTACGATCTCTGTGCACCATGCACGGCACGATCTCTGTGCCCCGTACACGGATTAATCTCTGTGCACCATGCACGGCATGATCTCTGTGCACCGTACATGGTACGATCTCTGTGCACCATGCACGGTACGATCTCTGTGCACCATACACGGCACGATCTCTGTGCACCATACACGGCACGATCTCTGTGCCCCGTACACGGATTAATCTCTGTGCACCATGCACGGCACGATCTCTGTGCCCCGTACACGGATTAATCTCTGTGCACCATGCACGGCATGGTGCACAGAGATCGTACCGTGCATGGTGCATCTCTGTCCCATTAGTGTCCATGTTGCATCTTGCTGCAACTCTATCATCATGGCCGGCCGGAGGAACCACATCACCCAGAGGGGGGACCTGGGATCTGACATGTCCAGGAAGTGTCTGTAGTTTCCTGTAGGACATGGGGAGCGTTCACGATTTCCTTTCGTGGGGTCCATCTAGTGCTCAGTGCTGCATGCAGGAGGAAGCATTTCCTCAGTCTCCCATCCCCCCCCAGTCATCAGTCTGCTGCAGGCAGGAGGAGGCATTTCCTCAGTCTCCCCTCCCCCAGTGATCAGACAGCAAGGTTGTAACTTTGTATCCAGTCTCTGATCTGTGTCAGACATTTGTGAACAAGCACTGCACATTCACCGGGATTTATATGATTGTATCATCTGTGAGCCGGCATCTCAGTCCAGGAAGTAGACGGTGACCCCGGGTGATGCCAGAACAAAGATGGCGCCGTCCTTCTGGAGAGACGTTGTCAAGGGGGGAGTCCTGTGACCTATAAAATACCTGGCAGTGTTCCAGTGCCGCGTTCCTTCCTATAATAATACATCTGATGGTGTACATGGGTATGCTGTCTGCAGTTCTGTATACGGGGGCCTCTGATTGCCTCGTATTTCACCCGCGGGGTCTCCTGGTTTGGGTCGGTGAGGGGTTAAGCTGACATTTGGGTCTTTAGTCGGCGGTCTTTGTGGTCGGCGGCGCCGGTGATGAGTTGCTACTTCTGGGGGTTTAAATATTTCATCTCTGGCCTAGTTGCGGA
>NW_017307547.1:76742-77118 GCF_000935625.1 Nanorana parkeri | reverse complement strand
GAGTTGTATTCCCGCGGCGCCGCTAATGGCTCCTCCGCATAATAATGAGCGCGTCTCCTGCGTCGCCGGTCCGCGGCGGGATGAGGATATAATGTATAGATATGTCCATGTCGCATACATGGGGAGATCAGAGATCTGGTGTGTCCGCTTCCTGTGTAACGATACATTGTTTCCTCTTCGGTAACACCGCCGTCGCTTACAATGTATCCAAACCTACAATATGACGTTCCCGCTCTCCAGTCCTCAGATGTGACGGCCGCATTCATTTCATTTCCCTTGATGTACATCCTGGTGATCCAATAGCACTTCCTGTGCTCGGGTGACAACGCTCACTCACTGTACTGTAGCTATGGAGGAGCGTTGTCACCCTAGGGAG
>NW_017307547.1:76271-76634 GCF_000935625.1 Nanorana parkeri | reverse complement strand
GTGGGGGGGGGGGGGGGGGGGTGGTGGTGTTCTGCAAGGTTAGTTTTTTCAGTGCTGACAGGAAGTGACAGGGACCCGGCAGGATGTGGCCCCCAGACTGCTGTTTGAATATCAGTGATGCACGATGAGGGTGTCTGACATTTGACCTTTTGCCTTGCAGGCTCCATGCAGGTGATGAACAAGACCAGGCGGATCATGGAACAGGGCGGGACGCACTTCGTCAACGCCTTCGTCACCACGCCCATGTGCTGCCCGTCCCGCTCCTCCATCCTGACCGGGAAGTACGTGCACAACCACAACACCTACACCAACAACGAGAACTGCTCCTCGCCGTCCTGGCAGGCCCAGCACGAGACCCGCACC
>NW_017307547.1:52654-76202 GCF_000935625.1 Nanorana parkeri | reverse complement strand
GGCCTGTTTACATGGAAACAAATGTGTCCCGCTCCTCCAAGTTGAATCAACCCACTTCCTGTGAGTCTAGGACTTCATGGACCCCGCCCCCTAGGAGCCAGTCTGGGCTCCGATCCTACTAGGTTGCAGGCAGGTGCCGTCTTTGTCCCTTTATTGGAGGGCACAGCCTTGGAGGGAGACCCCTTGTTAGTGCTTCTTGGAGGGACACCCCTGAGTAGTGCTGCATGTAGGGGGACCCCTGGTTAGTGCTGCATGAAGGGGGGTCGGTGGTTGGTCCTGCGTGGAGGGGGACCCCTGGTTAGTGCTGCATGAAGGGGGGGACCCCTGGTTAGTGCTGCATGAAGGGGGGGGCCCGTGGTTGGTCCTGCGTGTAGGGGACCCCTGGTTAGTGCTACCCCTGGTGAGTCCTGCATGGAAAGGGGACCCCTGGTTAGTGCTGCATGAAGGGGGGGGCGTGGTTAGTGCTTCCTGGAGGGGACCCCGGGTTGGTACAGGTAGGGTCACCCCGGAGATGGAAGAATCTATCTGGTGGTTACAACGTTGCGGCATCCACAGCACCAAGACACCTCCTCTGATCCCGCTGGATTGATGTTTCGGTGGCCCCCTGCGTGTCCCCGCGGTGATCATGAATGGAGGAGCGGCGGGGGGCGGCTCTCTGACAATTGGCGGACAAATTTGTTGTTCCTCTGTAATGAAGGCGAATGGCAGGAATTTGCATCTCTAATGGGCCCCGTGTTCTGCTCGGGAATGATTCTAATAAGCTTTCCAGCAATGCGGGCTGATTGATGACCCTTCTGGGGGCCCATTTCTCCTCGCCTGTCATTCTAGAAAGCGGTCGCTTATCACAGATATAACAGGCTGTCTGCGCGGCGGTGCCTCCTCGTGATTGGCCCATGTCTGTGCCCTGTAAGGAGCCACATTGTAATCTATTCCTAACAAAGGGAATAATCTAAATCATCGGTAGCAAACCTCCGGCCCCTCCAGCTGTGTTGACAACTGCAAATCCCATGATGCATCTCTCTCCGGGAGTCATGTCTGTGAGAATGTTGCAATGCCTCATGGGATTTGTAGTTCCACCACAGCTGGAGGGCCGGAGGTTTGCTACCCCTGATCTAAATGCTTGTGGCCCCGCTCCAGGCTGACCGTGCGCTCCGAGCGCTTAAAGGGCCCCCTGGAAATCGTCTCGCTCCCAATGCTTTGCCCATAGAAGTCAATGGAGATGCATCTGATTTTGAAGCCTTGGTTCCCTTGGGCAATGCTGCGAACGCCTAACACTTTAAATCCTAATTTTTATAAACGCACAGGAACGGTGCGTCCGTAATGTATGTCCACGCACACAGGAGACGCCTCCACGCACACACATCACTCTCCGTGTGAAATGGATGTACAGTGACGCACGCCGTCCTCTGGATTCGGTTTCCTCGTCATGGCTCGTTGCATGGTCTGTGGTCTTGGCGTGGTACCAGGCTGTGCTCCCCCACTGGCTGGCAGTCTGGCGGTGCGGGGTGCGGTGCAGTCTGGGGGTGCGGGGTGCGGTGCAGTCTGGGGGTGCGGTCCGTTGTGCCCGGTGTTAATCTTAAGCCGTCACCGCCGGTGTGAGCTCATATTTGGGAGAGAAAATGTCCACATTGTACTCGGCCCTCCGCAGCTGCTGCCCTGCCGGATGAGCACATTTGTTTGTACAAACTTCTCCGAGCTGAGATGTTTTATTGGTCGTGGCGTCCATCCTCCAGGAGGGAGGAGAGAGCCCGGCTCTGTGTACTCCATACCATGGGGAAGGGCCGAGACCACCTGGGGAGTCATAGGGATTGGTGGATCGCTCCATCAACATCACAGATACTATAGGTGGAGACTACTGGAGGAAATCTCACCATTGTGGGAGGGGCAGAGGCACAGACTACTGGAGGAAATCTCACCATTGTGGGAGGGGCAGAGACATTACTGGGGGGAATCACACCATTGTGGGAGGGGCAGAGACATTACAGGGGGGAATCTCACCATTGTGGGAGGGGCAGAGACATTACAGGGGGGAATCTCACCATTGTGGGAGGGGCAGAGACATTACTGGGGGGAATCTCACCATTGTGGGAGGGGCAGAGACATTACTGGGGGGAATCTCACCCTTGTGGGAGGGGCAGAGACATTACAGGGGGGAATCTGGCATTTGTTTGAACCCATATGTTAGGTGGCGCTCTCCTTTTAATATTACAGGCTATGTACAGAGATGATATGTGATAACCGTGTGTTACACCATCGCACTCCATCGCACTCCATCATCCTCCATCCCGGGCGGAAGGCGAGCAGTAATTACCTTCTTCTATTACTTGTGTGTCCCCGGGGGGTCGGAGCCTCTCGGATGGAGCTGTGAAAATAAAGCCGATCCATATTTAATAACATTTAGATATAATCCGTGTTCTCCGTACATCTCTGGAAGTTGGCGTGTAACCCGAGCGCCGCGCCTGACCTTCGATCAATTGACATCCAGATCCATTTACTGTGTGCACCTCCTGAAACAGATCCACTCCGAGGTGCTCTTCATCCACGCTCCCCCATCATCTGCTCCGGGCCCTTCATGTATCACATGATGTAGTGTACATAGGACGCCGTGTATGACATCCTCGTGTCGTGTCCATCCTTCCTCTCCATACGCTATATTTGCTGTGGAGGTGTATGGAGTGCTTTGCCGGGACTAGGAAATCTAGGGCTGGTCATACATTATACAATGTGATTGTACGTCAGATTCACCCGTCATATGAGGTCACACCTGAGGAATCCATTCAGCTTGTACCGGGCCGGCCACACACATAAGCTGCACCTGTTGGCATTGGTGTAAGGGGCGATCATACAATCAGATTGTGCACTCTGTCCGCTCTGTACCCAGAATCCCCTGCAGTCGGGCTGCCCACACACACAAGCTGCGCCTGTTGGTGTTGGTGTAAGGGGCGATCATACAATCAGATTGTGCACTCTGTCCGCTCTGTACCTTTACCCAGAATCCCCTGCGGTCAGGCCGGCCACACACATAATCTGCGCCTGTTGGCGGCGCCCCCCCCCTCCTGAGCTCATGATTTTCCTCTCCTCTCTTCCAGCTTTCTTTGGCAAGTACCTGAACGAGTACAACGGCTCGTACGTGCCCCCGGGCTGGAAGGAATGGGTCGGCCTGGTGAAGAACTCTCGTTTTTACAACTACACGCTGTGCCGAAACGGCGTCAAGGAGAAGCACGGCTCGGACTACGGCAAGGTGAGACGATTCGTCACCGGGGTGGCCCCGCGCCATGTGGGGGGCCCGGTGGAAAGTGTGACGCTGTGTCGGGCTATGTATGTTATTACGGCCTCAGAGGTCTGGGTCAGTCCCGGAGTAGGAGGGCTAGAACCCCCCCCCGTCTCTGCCTTCTGTACTCCTTCCAATGGTTACATTGTATCTCTTTTCATTGTAACATCCCATTTATGATCTGCAACAGAATTCGTTATTCCGTTTCTTTGTATCTTCTTATTCTTGTCCGGTCTGAAGTCCTCCCATCGCAACACAATACAACATTCAAGGTGCAGGGATTGTAGTCCATCAATCCCTACATCCCATGGGTTTTATGATTCAGACTGACCTCCCTGCAGACCGCAGGTCAGATAGGTAATAGGGTCATGGACCCGCCCCCTGCCTGTAACTGATCAATAATCAATGAGGAGGGAATTGAGTGATCCAACATGTGGGGGGTGTTACAATGTTATATTAGAGAACTGCTGCTGGTCCTCTTCTCTTGTGGACTTTTTTCAGAGCGGGAGCCGCCATCGATCGGCCGTGTATTTCACGTTTTATCGAACGCTGAAAGCGGCCGTCACCAATTATTTTCAGATACTGGGATCCTACGTGGAGGGGGAGCGGCGGAATTCTGTGTCTGAACGCTGCGATCCCCGCTCCGCTCCTCCGACACTCCCTTGTCAGGTGAAGATAAAAGGATGAAATGCTATTGATCGGCTGACTGCGCCTTTTATCTGGAAGGTCCCGGCTAATATTCAACGCGTAAACGATCGCCCCCCCTCCAAAGCAGAGCCGCCAAAATGTTACAATGACAAGCCTGAGCGGAATAAAACCGCTCCGCGCTGCACCGAAGGGGAAGAAATACACAGCGGACCGATGACTCCTGACCGGGAACGTTCAGAAATGACACCAAATTTACATTAAAGTGGACTTGTCACTGACAAATCTCCATGAACAACAAGGTCATTATTCAGGAAAGTAAAAGCCGTCCTGGAGCTCCAATTAGTGAATGTGCCCAGGCTGAGATGATGTCATCAGTCTGCTGCAGGCAGGAGGAAGCATTTCCTCAGTCTCCCCTCCCCCAGTGATCAGTCTGCTGCAGGCGGGAGGAAGCATTTCCTCAGTCTCCCCTCCCCCAGTGATCAGTCTGCTGCAGGCAGGAGGAAGCATGTACATGTAGCCAGATTACTGTGGCCTCCCTGTGGTGGGGTTATTGTGCCCGCAGAGGTCAGGAAACAGTCAGAATTGTGACATATGCTGTTTTTTTTCCCCCCCGCAGGATTACCTGACGGACCTCATCACCAACGACAGCATCAGCTTCTTCCGCACCTCGAAGAAGATGTATCCTCACCGGCCCGTGCTCATGGTGCTGAGCCACGCGGCCCCCCACGGCCCAGAGGACGCTGCCCCGCAGTATTCCCAGATGTTCACCAACGCCTCCCAGCACATGTAAGTCCGCCCCGTCCTGGCCGCACCTCAGATACTCCGACTGACTGACAATCCGTCATATAACACTATTGTAGATCAGGTTTTGAGACACATCGGGCTTTCTTTTGGTGTTATTTAGGAATAAGTGACATTTTTATTTTTCCCCTATTGAAAAGAGAACTATGGGTAGGGTCCGTGTTTTACCCCCAGAGTTCTCTTTAGGGTCACGGGAGGACCTATACTAACCTCCTCCCGTGACCCAAAGCTCATTATATAGCAGGTAATTGCCCGCGGCATACTGAGAGCACTGCAGCCAGGACGGATCCCGACATTACTGTCTGGATCCACCCAGCTGCGTGAGTGACAGCTGGCTCTGCCTATCTAGAGGCAGAGCCAGCTGTGCCCAGCCCCCTCCCCCCCGCCCCCGCCCTCCTTTCGTTACGCCTGTCAGGAGGGGAGGAATCCCTGAAGGGAGCCGTGACTGACCGTCACCGCTCACTGCAGGAAGATGATCAGGACCCTGTACTGATATTATACAAGGTCACGGGTGATGTGGGGACACCCCACTTTCCCTGAAGGGAGCCGTGACTGACCGTCACCGCTCACTGCAGGAAGATGATCAGGACCCTGTACTGATAGTATACAAGGTCACGGGTGATGTGGGGACACCCCCTTTGCCCCCACATCACCCCACGGGTGATGTGGGGGCAAAGACACCCAGGTCACCAATACAAGTGGGAGCAGAGCCAATGACTACAGCAAGGGGAGATCTCAGCACTGGGCTTATGGGCAGACCTTACTAACTTGTGGCACCCCCCCTAAATCTGGAATCTCAGTGGACTGGCCCTTTAAGGATGACCCTGTATACAATGTAACGCATGGAAAAGATTCAGAACGAACCAATATAATGTTAGTCGGGGTGGGTACATATGTGTGCGTCTAATTAGATCCAGCACATAATATAAAATGAAAAGCCTGACATCAGAAGAGGAAATGCTGCCCCCTGACCACAAGAGCTTACAATCTAGAGTATCAGATCTTATAGAAAGAAAAGTCTCAACAAGTAAAGAGGAAGCTGACCAGTCTGCGTGTTGCGATGCGTTTGTGGCGCTCTCCATATCGGTTGCGTGTTGTCTGTGGAGCTCATGGAATACTTTGTAGCATCTTTACTCATTATCCTTTCATCCTGTAATTCCGGAATCATTTCAGACGCATCAACTTTCATGTGGCGGTGCGCGGCACTTAGTCTAATGATACGGCGAGTGCTCCTGCGATAGTTTTCCTAAGTAGGCGATCGCTGATTCTCACATTTCTCCCGTTAGGAATGTTTTGTCGTTAGCGGTCCAGATTATACGTCCGCGTAATCCGCCTTTTTATTCCTCGCGCCGCTCAGACGCCAATCTGCATGAAATCTCATCAATTTCCCTCCATAGAGCCGGGCTAAGGACGCCAAATTGCTGAAATTGCGATAATCGCGGCATAAAGCAGCAGCGCGTCAGGTAACGAGCGGCTCGCAATTATACGGCTGCCGATAACTGGATGGAACGCGTTTGTGGGATGCGCAGAACGTGTTATTTACCCGGCGCTGCGGAAACGTCTTCTACTTACCTCCCCGCTGTGGCGGTAATTATACTTTATGGTTTCTGTAGATTTTATGGGTCGGCGCCGCACTTCAGACACCGTTAATGCGTTAGGTGTGGTCGCTTTAACTACGCATTTAATTTAATGCGCCAGTAAATCAGGAAGCGCCGCCGCAGTCCTGTCACCGCCTACACAGCTTGGCCTAAATAGCAATTTATTTTTTTCTCAAAAAAAGCTTTTTATACTTTTTTTTTTCCGTTGTATTTAGTCATTTTTGTTTGTAGTTCTTCTGTGAGACTTTCCTTGTGGACAAAGTTCTGACGACTCGGAGAACTCCAAGATTACAGATTACAGGGCGGCTTTATGTTCCTTCCCAGGGGCAGCACAAAAAATATCTTTATACGGCGGCAAGGAAAATCGTTTTGTCTTTTTAAGTGATCTTCTGTACAAGGAAATCCATAGGACCCTATTGTAACCACCACCAATGACCATCTCGGCCAACCCGGTGACACCAGTGAATAATGGAGGTGATTGTGCCACTTCTGGTGTCACTGATGGAAACAGAATGTGTTCCGTATCCTCAGGGCTCACCCAGAGGGATGTCAAGGTGCCTCCTCGTATAAGAAGAGGAATTCAAGCGGATCAAGGACAAAAAAACAATGTACACATCCGGATCTATAGAGACAGCTGTGCCCTGGATTCAAATAGCTCCAAAATATAATAATAGGAGAGAAGAGAGGACAGATAGTGTGCAACTAGACCCAGAAGACTGTGTGATGTCCTCCCATCTCTACATCAATCCCCAAAACTGTTATTATTCACTGAGTCCCACAATCATCTCTCTCTCCCTCCCCTTCTCTCCCCTTCCTCTCTCCTCCCCTTCTCCTCTCTCTCTCCCCCTTCTCCACCTCTTTGTCTCCCCCTCTCTCTCTCCCCCCTCCTTCTCCTCTCTCCTAGCGTTCCCTCCTTCTATTTGCATTGACATAATTAACTTCTGTGACTTCCTGTTTCTTCCATTGACTTCCTCTATTTCTTCCTCCATGTCATTGGCATTCAGAAGATGATTGTTCTGGGACTTCTTCTGCTTGCTGATTGTGTGACGGGACTACATTGTACACAGACGTTTCCATCTCTACATCGGACTCTGTCGTTTCCAGTAATTCTTTCTTCCGAGTGGCTGTGAAAATTCAGCTAGTGTGTTCCCTCTGGCCTCGTTCACACACACTGCACCACGAGAGGGAGGTTGCACCTCCAGTAAACAGACCCACCCAGCAGCACTTGTGAGAGTTTTTTGGAACCGGGCAGCGAAGGGTTACTTACAGGCATGGTTACAATGTTTCCTGTGCGCTCCTCCAGATATTACATTAGAAGTATTTGTCAGGATCAGAGACTTTATAAATCCTCATCGGTCATATCACCAGAAATCCTCCAACGTCTTCTATGTCTTCCGCTGAGCCGCCCAGCAAAGGGTTAATAATGGGGTATCCAATGCCGGCAATCCATCCGATGACATTCTGTCGGTGATGTCTGACGGCGGAGGGGAAGCTAATTCCCGGTGACAGGTCCACTTGGTTGTCATTTACCGCACAGCGGGTGTATCGCGTTCCCACATCTGATACAGATCAGGCGGTTGGCGGACTGTGTCAGTACATGTTACCAGGCGACGTTGTTGAGATGTATCCGCGTAGAACAACATCGTCTCGTGTTGCCGAGCGCCTCCGACATGGACGGCTGGGGAGACGTGAGCTGCAGAGCGCACGCCTGCCAGTCGTAGGAGCGCATGGAGCGCGCAGCGCCGGCCGCCTTCTGTGTCAGACAATTTCTATCTGTTAGGCTGTATTCGTGATCTGTGTCTGAGCTCCTCGCCGGCTGGATGCACGGGATACGGTGGATTTGATGTACAGTGGTGTCGATTGGTTTTGGCACATCAGATTTGGGGTGCACAGCATGTGAATGAGGATTACAGCTGCTGGGCGGAACCTTTATGTTCCAGCCATTGTCTGAGCTCATGCCGGACTTGGCTGCAACCATTGGAACATAGGCGCGGTGTGTCTGCGGGAATCCAGGACGGACTGTCACATAGGCGCGGCGTGTCTGCGGGAATCCAGGACTGACTGTCACATAGGCGCGGCGTGTCTGCGGTGAATCCTGGACGCACTGTCACATAGGCGCGGTGTGTCTGCGGGAATCCTGGACACACTGTCACATAGGCGCGGCGTGTCTGCGGGAATCCTGGACGCACTGTCACATAGGCGCGGCGTGTCTGCGGGAATCCTGGACGGGCTGTTACATAGGCGCGGCGTGTCTGCGGGAATCCTGGACGCACTGTCACATAGGCGCGGCGTGTCTGCGGAAATCCTGGACGCACTGTCACATAGGCGCGGTGTGCCTGCGGGAATCCTGGACGGGCTGTTACATAGGCGCGGCGTGTCTGCGGGAATCCTGGACGCACTGTCACATAGGCGCGGTGTGCCTGCGGGAATCCTGGACGGATTGTCACATAGGCGCGGCGTGTCTGCGGGTATCCAGGACGGACTGTCACATAGGCGCGGTGTGCCTGCGGAAATCCTGGACGGATTGTCACATAGGCGCGGCGTGTCTGCGGGAATCCTGGACGGATTGTCACATAGGCGCGGCGTGTCTGCGGAAATCCTGGACGCACTGTCACATAGGTGCAGAAGTCCTCCTTGTATCTCAGGAATGTGTCACCGGTGAGAACGCGGTGACGCAGTATCGCAATCTTCTGATGGCGCGGCCGCTGCCTGGGGCAGAATTGATGTAAATGTGATATTGGTTCCCAGAGAGGTGCGCTCATTGACATCGCTCGCTTCGCGTGTCTGAGGTCGCCTGCGGGCAACATGGCGTCATATGAACGCATCGCGGCGGTGGGCCGGACTCTGATGGAGCTGGAAGGTCGCCTCGTCTTTTCATCCAGCAACAAAATGCTTTTATTATTTGTATTGCTCATTTTAAATGTCAGCGTGCTGTATACACACAATGATTATAGAGGGGGGAGGGGGGGTCACAGCGAGGGTCACCCCAGCGCACAGCTCCACTCTGGGAGAATCCACAGATGAAATACATGTAAGGGAGCTGATTAGTATATCTCTTCATCCAGTCCTTAGATTTGTACAGCTCTGTCACAAAGCACAGCCCTGCCTGCTGCAGCTCAGTAACACTTACAGGCCTGCTCCCTCCCCCAGCCTGTGACTGGACACTGAACTGAGAAGCAGCAGACTGATGAGCTCATCTCTCTGTCACTCTGCTCTTTCCTCTTATCCGCATGTTTCTTGTTGGCAAATTAATACTAGGGCAGCTGATTGGTTCCTTGTGCTGCTTCTCAATTCCACAGTCTGAGCTCTGCTGTGCATGGATAATAACATACATCCCACTGGAATCCCAATGTAGTCGCATGGTTTGCTGGCGTGACCACCGGACGAAGCCGTGTAAATACAAATATGTAAGTAGTCACCCGCACACCAGGTCCAGGCTGAGAATACATGACGGCAGTAGAGGACAGCGGTGCGGGGAGGCTGGTGGGCGGTCACATTCAGGAGCTGACATACATTATATACATTGACTGATCCGAGGTGGTTACATTGTATCTTTTATCTGTAACATTGTATCTTTCGTGTGTCTGGAGTTCCCCTCTTCATGGCGGCACTCATCAGTCCGTGACATGGGGTGGAGAGTGGACTGCGGCCCGTCAGGTGACATGAATGACGTCTGTTGTGCTTTATCTTGCAGAACGCCGAGCTACAACTACGCCCCGAACCCCGACAAGCACTGGATCATGAGGTACACGGGCCCCATGATGCCCTTAGTTCCACCACAGCTGGAGGGCCGGAGGTTTGCTACCCCTGATGTACAGGGATGCTGACCGTTCTATCTGTCAAATGGTTAGGAGGTGCATAAAACTTATTTGGGTTTCTATTTAATGAACACTTCCAGCATGCAAGCATGGCTTACGATTCTAGCGCAAGGCCACGTTAGCATGCCCAAAGTTCACTTTAAGACGCTTTAAAGGCCAATTATACTTTAAATCAGCCAAGAACGTTCCAGGTGCATCAAAACCAAAGGTGCTGAGAGGGGAAATCTCTCCAAAGTGCTCCCATTGGAACATTTCACCTCCCTTCCTGTGCCGGTGACTACTGTGGAATGTTGGATTTCACATCACTTCCTGTTCTGGATGCACCAGGACCAACAATTGGTGAATCTCCGCAGCGGGCACACAGACAGGAATAAGCACCTGGCAGGGGCTCTGACGTGCCACCCTTAAGATTCCACTAGATATACGCTGGAAGGTGGCGGCGTTCTCTGGACCGCGAAACGATCTTTCGCAGTTGTTCTCCCGTTGTCGTTCCTCTGCGCCGGCCTGTTCATATTTTATGAGCTCCCCTTTCCGTCTTCATGATTTCGGTTTTACGTTTTCTCCCCTGGAAGCCCGGGGACGCATTCATTGCGCTTCGTACAAATTACGAGCAGGCGGACGCGCGGCCTTTTCGCTGGCGCCAATGTTTTATTAATCCGCAAATTGGACAATTTATTGTTTTTATTTACTGAGTTAATAACCGCGCGGCCGATCGCCTCTCCTCGCCGGCGGGGGAGGGACACGCGGGGGGGAATATCGATGCACTTTGGCTGCTCGGAGATGATTCCGTTCTCCGAAACGCATCTGGCCAGCGTGAAGGTTTTCCCGGGCAGCGATGATTCAAGTGTACCTGTCCTGCTGCCTCTGGATACAATGTTACAGACTGATCACTGGGGGAGAGGAGACTGAGGAAACGCTCCCTCCTGCCTGCAACAGACTGATCACTGGGGTGAGGGGAGACTCAGGAAACGCTTTCTCCTGCTTGCAGCGGACTGATCACTGGGGGAGGGGAGACTGAGGAAATGCTTCCTCCTGCCTACAGCAGTCTGATCACTTGGGGAGGGGAGACTGAGGAAATGTTTCCTCCTGCCTGCAGCAGACTGATCACTGGGGGAGGCGAGACTGAGGAAACGCTTCCTCCTGCCTGCAGCAGACTGATCACTGGGGGGAGGGGAGACTCGGGAAACGCTTCAGGGGGGACTGATGACATCATCTCAGCCGTGGCAATGGCAGGCGGTGTCTGTGTGTTGAGCTCTATAGATGGGAGATTTCGGCTGAGGTTGATGTTGGCGTGTTGCTGTATCTGCAGATCTATGACATGTTGGTGGAGACAGGGGAGATGGAGAACACGTATATCATCTACACGTCTGATCACGGCTATCACATCGGACAGTTCGGATTGGTGAAAGGGAAATCCATGCCGTACGAATTCGACATCCGGGTGCCCTTCTATATCCGGGGGCCCAACGTGGAGGCCGGCGCACTGTACGTCTTTCCTTTCTCCTAATGGGCAAAGGGGATCTGATTGTTTCATGGTGGACCCATTCCCTGGCCCGACCTTCTGCTAACCCCCCATAATTCCTTGGCCTGACCTTCTGTTACCCCCCCTCCCCCACATTCCCTGGCCTGACCTTCTGCTACCCCCCCATAATTCCCTGGCCTGACCTTCTGCTACCCCCCCATAATTCCTTGGCCTGACCTTCTGTTACCCCCCCATCATTCCCTGGCCTGACCTTCTGGGTCCCCCCCCCCATCATTCCCTGGCCTGACCTTCTGGGTCCCCCCCCTCATCCCCCCCATCATTCTGTTACAACATTCCCTGAACCTGATCTCCTGTGACCCATTCCCTCTGTGACCTTCTCTGATCCCCCATTCCCTGACCTTCTGTTTCTGTTACCCCCACCCATCATTCTCTGACCTACTGTTACACCCCCTCCTCCTGTCTGCAGGAATTCGCACATCGTGCTGAACATCGACCTGGCCCCCACCATCCTGGACATCGCCGGCTTGGACATCCCCCCAGACATGGATGGAAAATCCATCCTGAAACTGCTGGACACGGAGAGGCCGGTCAACAGGTGAGGAGACAATGCAACTTACTCCGCCCATAAGGTGGGTGTTGGGGAAGGAGGGGTTTATAGAGGTGAAGGGGAGGAGACAATTTAACAATTGATCCGCCCTTAAGGCGAGTGTTAGGGAAGGAAGGGGTGAAGGGGAGGAGACAATGTAACAATTGCTCCGCCCCTAAGGTGAGTGTTGGGGAAGGGTGGGTTTAAAGAGGTGAAGGGGAGGAGACAAAGTAACAATTGCTCCGCCCCTAAGGTGGGTTTTGGGGAGGGAGGGGTTTATAGAGGTAGAGGGGAGGAGGGTGTTAATTTGTACCCTGACCTCCAGGCAAATATAAAAGTTACAAATGAATGTCGGCGCGCAGCGTTGGTCAGGCGCGGTCCGTATGCTGGTTCTGGGCCGGGGTCTGTGATTTGAGCGCACACATTGCTGGTCGATGGATTTCCTCTGACATCATTATTCTGAGAAAAAATGTAAAAGCGTTCTTCCCTTTTCTGGCAATAATCTCATCAGAATGCCATGTTTGGGGCGGAGTCAGGAGCTGTGTGATGGTCCGTCAGATGTAACCAGGACATGAAACTCCTCCCCGTGTCTCTCACGTTCACCATTTTGTTGGAACATTTCGGATTTTTGGGTTTCTGTTCCCTTTTAGTGTCACATGAAACAGCCGGGCTGGCGGCGTCACGCAGCCTTCCAGTAACCATGGAGATGAGAGTTCTCAAACTTGACTTGATTGGGCAACTTCCCCTTGAAAGCTGCAGAATTGGCGTTAATTCTCCTCGTACGTGACGGCGGTGTCATGCTCGGGGCTTTGGGTCCTCAGACTGACGCGGTTTCCCTGGATATTGACACCGCGCCGGAGCCCTTTTCATGATGCGGCGTAGTTGGCCACTGGAAAGTGAGACGGGAAAATAATGTCCCAAAATTCCAAGTGACCAACAGTATGTGGACCCCTAAAAGTGACCAAAAGTATGTGGACCCCTAAAAGTGACCAAAAGTATGTGGACCCCTCCAAATGGAGTTCACGTGTCTCCAGTGATGCATGTTGTTGTATTAACAGAACCCAAAGACATTGTAGAAATGTGCTCTTCCAACTCTCAAGCCCTCAGGAGCTTCAGTTGAGGCCCCCTATATCAAGAATGTTGACCACCACTGAGCATACTATATGGCCAAAAGTATGTGGACCCTCCAAATGACTGAGTTCAGGTGTCTACAGTGAAAGTTCTGTTCATCCTACAAAGACATTGTAGACAATTCCAGCCTTGTGGTCACAGTTTGGTGAAGGTCCTTTTCTGTCCCACCATGACTGTCCCCTATGTACAAAGCCAGCTCCATAAAGACATGGTGTGACCAGTTTGGTGAAGACCCTTTTCTGGTCCACCATGACTGTCCCCTGTGTACAATGCCAGCTCCATAAAGACCTGGTGTGACCAGTTTGGTGAAGACCCTTTTCTGGTCCACCATGACTGTCCCCTATGTACAAAGCCAGCTCCATAAAGACATGGTGTGACCAGTTTGGTGAAGACCCTTTTCTGTTCCCCCATGACTGTCCCCCGTGTACAAAGCCAGCTCCATAAAGACATGGTGTGACCAGTTTGGTGAAGGTCCTTTTCTCTCCCACCATGACTGTCCCCTGTGTACAAAGCCAGCTCCATAAAGACATGGTGTGACCAGTGTGATGGAGGAACTTGTGTGTGCTGCACAGAGCCCTGACCCCAACCCTGCTAACCACTTTTGGGATGAATTGGAATGCCGATTGTGAGCCGGGTCTTCTCATCCAGCATCAGCACCTGACCTCACAAATAGGCACCAATTCCCACAGACACCCTTCGAAATCTTGTGGAAAGCCTTCCCAGATGAGTGGAGGATGGTATAACCGCATAGAGGCCAACTCCATATAAATGGCGATTGGTGGAATGGGACAATTCCATATCATTGACCATGGTCTTGGAATGGGATGTCCAACAAGCTCATATAGCTGTGATGGTCAGGTGTTCTCAGACTGCTGGCTGTACATTCTATAAGATCAGATATCCAGATCAGTGCCCATCTGCTCCCTACATCCTGGTGTTGGAGTGTGAAGGGTTGGTTGAAAGCAGAACCAGGTTTTATATATTAAGAGGTTGATTTAATAATGTAGAAATGATTACTCCAGAGGTCCAGGGAATCTCTTCTTTGTAAGAACCAAAAAACATGGAAACAAAGAAACTTCCTCTGAAACCTATTGTATCCCATGTGGGACGCGGGTCTGTGCGTGTCGTGGGGACGCGGGTCTGTGCGTGTCGGAGGGTTGTAGGTCTGCGCATTCATTGGATGTAATGTGACTTGTTTCCTATGAATACAGGTTCCAGGTGCAGAAGAAGGTGAAGGTGTGGAGGGATTCATTCCTGGTGGAGCGCGGGTGAGTTCTGACCTCCACGTCCTTCATATATGATTTCTCTGCTGAGCTCTCTGCTAATCCTGAGACACTACAATATGGTGCCACCATCACTGGCTGCATGGTTTGGGGGGGTGACAGAGGATCTCCCGGTACATTGCCGGGTCTCCTCCCCCCTCACTGGCTGCGCCCACCATTGTCCGGCATTGATGCACATGACATCACTGGGGGGCAGACCTGAGAGGACCATCCAGTCCAATAACATTCCAATATTAGTGTCCTGGGGAGGGACCCGTGTATGTATCTATGTATGTGATGTTATCTCTCCTCGCACTCGCACGCGGTGCCGACATTGGCGCGGTCACGTGCTGCCACAGTCCCTGGGTCTCAGTGATTTCTCTGTCTGTGTTTTAGTAAGCTGCTACATAAGCGAGAGGTGGAGAAGCCAGATGCCCAAGAGGAGAACTTTCTGCCCAAGTACCAGCGAGTCAAAGATTTGTGCCAACGAGCCGAATATCAGACGGCCTGCGAGCAGCTGGGACAGGTACCCAAAATCCTCCATGACCCCTGTACATGGCCTGGGAATGGGGGAGGGGCACATAACTGGTAAATGGTCTCCTCTGCAAAGATGGGTCCCGCCGAGGCACCTCTTCTATAATCCTGGGGGCGGGGGAGGGGGGACCTATACATCCCGCATTGAGCTCACATGTGGAATTTTCCTCCCCTAGAAATGGCAATGCGTGGAGGACGCGACCGGAAAGCTGCGACTACACAAGTGTAAAGGGATGGCGAGTCTGAAGGCCGCCCCCAGCGCTGCCAAGAAATCCCCAAATCTGATGAGCAATCACTACGCCAGCGACGAGTGCAACTGCGACCCGATCACCTACAAGATAACGCCGCTGGGCCGCCGCAAGAAGCTCCTCACCAAGAAAAGTGAGCGACCGGCCGCGAGCGTCCGTGTCCCCATCCCCCCTCCCCCGAGCTCTGACATATACTGCAGCGCTGACAACACTGAGCCAATCACATCAGTCTCTGTACAGAGGAGCTTACACTCTAATGTAAAGGAGGGACAAGACCTGTAAGTGTTAATGAACTGCAGCAGAGAAGAATCAGGTCCTGATGGTCTGGGCTGTGCTGTGTAAATCTCAGGACTGGATGGACACATAGAATCCGTCATGTATGTATCTCCGTGTGTCTGGCGTGTTCCCCTGTAGGATGGTCGGGGGGACCGTTTTGGTTCCATTCTGGAAAGTTCGGCGGCTCGGTATTTTTCTTCCTCCATTACGGTGTTAATGTTCCTCGGAGACTCTCTCGTATTTTCTCGCCGTGATTTGGCTGCCGCGGCGGGTTTTCCGGAGCCGCAGTAAAGTTGTCGCGGTTTTGTCACCTCCTAAGACGCCCAATTCCCGCCGAGGGGCCGTAAATCCGCGAAATGACTTTCCACAGCGACGGCCCTGCAAATATAAAACCTCCTCCAGCTCCCCGACCGCCAGGAAACCTCCCCCCCTCCAGATACCCCGGAGTGACGGGCGGCCCGTGTCGCCTGCAGAGGCCGGTGCCATCTTATTTACTCCATGCACACTGGGGGAGGGGAGACTGAGGAAATGCCTCCTCCTGCCTGCTGCAGACTGATCACTGGGGGAGGGGAGACTGAGGAAATGCTTCCTCCTGCCTGCAGCAGTCTGATCACTGGGGGATGGGAGACTGAGGAAATGCTTCCTCCTGCATGCAGCAGACTGGTCACTGGGGGAGGTGAGACTGAGGAAATGCTTCTCAGCGGGGTTTGTGGTGTCCTGGCGCCATCTGGTGGTGGTTCAGGTGTAGTGCGGGCGCAGTGTTTTATTATAGGGAGTTTCCGGGGTTTGTATTTGTTGGATGTGACGGTGATCTGTGCACACCGCACCCCGTCTGTAATGCTGATCTGTGTCCTCGTTCACCCCGGTGCAGGACCATAGGAATCTCATTTATTTTCTGTGGGGCTGTTCACACCTATGGGACTTGTAGTTCCACAACAGCCGGAGGGCCAGAGCTGCCCACCCCAGATCCTCGGGGGGGGGGGGGGGGGAGAGAGAAGATATATTTACCCGATCCTCAGTCCTGCTGCAGTTGCCGCTCTCCTCTCTTTCCCTCCGCTCCACCTTTGGCATGTCCATCAGTGTCCTCGTGTCTATAAAGACCGGTCACTGCTGCTCTCTCCTTGTGCAGGGTGACTGGTCTTGTCTCCTCCCCCTCCTGTCTATAAAGACCGCTCACTGCTGCTCTCTTTCCTTGTGCAGGGTGACTGGTCTTGTCTCCGCCCCCTCCTGTAATAAAGACCGCTCACTGCTGCTCTCTCCTTGTGCAGGGTGACTGGTCTTGTCTCCGCCCCCTCCTGTAATAAAGACCGCTCACTGCTGCTCTCTCCTTGTGCAGGGTGACTGGTCTTGTCTCCGCCCCCTCCTGTAATAAAGACCGCTCACTGCTGCTCTCTCCTTGTGCAGGGTGACTGGTCTTGTCTCCGCCCCCTCCTGTAATAAAGACCGCTCACTGCTGCTCTCTCCTTGTGCAGGGTGACTGGTCTTGTCTCCGCCCCCTCCTGTAATAAAGACCGCTCACTGCTGCTCTCTCCTTGTGCAGGGTGACTGGTCTTGTCTCCGCCCCCTCCTGTAATAAAGACCGCTCACTGCTGCTCTCTCCTTGTGCAGGGTGACTGGTCTTGTCTCCGCCCCCTCCTGTAATAAAGACCGCTCACTGCTGCTCTCTCCTTGTGCAGGGTGACTGGTCTTGTCTCCGCCCCCTCCTGTAATAAAGACCGCTCACTGCTGCTCTCTCCTTGTGCAGGGTGACTGGTCTTGTCTCCGCCCCCTCCTGTAATAAAGACCGCTCACTGCTGCTCTCTCCTTGTGCAGGGTGACTGGTCTTGTCTCCGCCCCCTCCTGTAATAAAGACCGCTCACTGCTGCTCTCTCCTTGTGCAGGGTGACTGGTCTTGTCTCCGCCCCCTCCTGTAATAAAGACCGCTCACTGCTGCTCTCTCCTTGTGCAGGGTGACTGGTCTTGTCTCCGCCCCCTCCTGTAATAAAGACCGCTCACTGCTGCTCTCTCCTTGTGCAGGGTGACTGGTCTTGTCTCCGCCCCCTCCTGTAATAAAGACCGCTCACTGCTGCTCTCTCCTTGTGCAGGGTGACTGGTCTTGTCTCCGCCCCCTCCTGTAGTATGAAGTATGAAGTGACCTTTGTGTAGAGCAGTGTATACATTGCCCCCCTCCTCCCCCCATGCGTTGAACCTTCTCTCTCCCCGTAGAGTACAAGGCCGGCTATCTCCGGAACCGCTCGGCTCGCTCGGTGACGGTGGAAGTGGGCGGGGAGATCTTCACCATGGCGTTGGAGCGGGAGTACCAGCCGGTGCTGAAGAGAAACTTCACCAAGCGTCACATGTCCACCCCGGAGGATGACGAGGACAAAGATGACGAGGATTTCAGCGGGACGGGAGGTCTCACCAACGAGCTGATGGTGCCCAGCGGTCTGAAAGTGACACACCGGTGAGATACGAGGGGATGATGGGGGTTGTAGTAGACTGTTGATCCTGCCAGAAATCTTGTCAGCTGGTAACTCCTTATACCATCTGCCTGTGCGGACTCTTATCAGTGACATTGTTCACCTCCCCTCTATGCTATGGACATGGGGAGAGGGGGAGGTTCTCTGTAGTCCGATCCTAGGGTGACAACGCTGCTTCTCCATAGAATACACAACGTGTGTTGTCACCCCCCCTGAAACAGGAAGTGTGTCACCGGTAGGATCAGCAGGTGAAAAGATTTGATGTGTTAGATTGGCAGTGCAGGGTTGTGACTCTAATCTCTCTGATCTCTCCTCCTGTCAGGTGTCACATCCTGGCCAATAACACGGTGCAGTGTGATGTGGATGTGTACAAGTCTCTGCAGGCCTGGAAGGATCACAAACTCCACATTGACCACGAGGTGAGTGTCGACCGCAATGCCGGGGGGGGCTATGAATGAGGGCGATGTGATTGGACGCCGCGCTCTCTCTTCCTCTCCCCAGATCGAGACATTGCAGAACAAGATCAAAAACCTGCGGGAGGTCAGAGGTCACCTGAAGAAGAAGAGGCCGGAGGACTGCCCCCTCTGACCATTGGCTGCCTGCCCCGCCCCCTCTGACCATTGGCATTGTCTGCAGGAATCCGGTGAAGTCTCAGGACAAGATGTGGGTCCTGCGGGAACAGAGACGTAAGAAGAAGCTGCGCAAGCTGCTGAAGAGGCTGAAGAACAACGACACTTGTAGCATGCCGGGACTGACCTGCTTCACCCACGACAACCAGCACTGGCAGACCGCCCCCTTCTGGACACGTAAGGGTCTCATTGGCTGCTTCCAAGGCAAATGCAGATATTGTTTCCGTGCCACGAGAATGTCGGCTCCTCCCATCACCAATGTATCTAACATAGTGCAGATGACAAGTGGTTGATGTGGCGGCTGTATTAGTTTTCTCCGATGAGGCCAAGTACTGGAAGATAGCTGCTGATCCTGCCAGAAATGTAGTGTCCTTGTAACTTCCTGTGCAGTGAACTGAAACCTCAAAGAGTGCTATTGGCCCAGTCCCAGCTATCTTCTGTGGACTATGGAGCACCTCCCACCCCTGAGATGGAGAAAGTGAGGTTATTTGTAGTTCATATCAGAAGAGCCGCCTATGGTGACAACAGTGCTCGCTTCATATATACAGTACAAGTGAGTGTTGTCACCCGAGGACAGGAAGTGTGTTACTGGCAGAATCACCGGCTTCAAATAAAGAGAAAAAGCCTCCAATGTAGGGAGCGGTGAGCGGCAATATAGGACATTTTGGGGATCGATATTCTTTGTGATTGGCGAGCTGTAATTTGGGGGTTTATATTGGTAAAGGACGGAGGTCGCCGGCGCGGCGTATTCATGGCTGTCACTGTTCTTGCCGTGCAGTTGGGTCGTTCTGTGCTTGTACGAGTGCCAACAACAACACGTACTGGTGCCTGAGGACCATCAACGAGACGCACAACTTCCTGTTCTGTGAATTCGCAACGGGCTTCCTGGAGTATTTTGATCTCAACATTGATCCGTACCAGGTAAGGGCGTTGGGGGAGGGGCCATGACCACCACAGCGATGGGTTTCTCCCCAATTCTTCCACATTCGATGTTCCTCCCGCATTATACACACACCTACGTATTACAATCACATGACATTGCCAGCATGTGTATAATAAAGATGTTCTCTTTGTGATCCGATGCCGCAGGTCGGGCTCTATTGAAGCTCTGTAGATTTTTGTTTGGTTTCCAGTGTTGAGCACAGAATTGACCCGCTTTGGGTGACAACCAGTCCGGGTTGTAGTAGTAACAATGTATTTTGTTTTACGTTCTTCTATTACTTCCTACGGACGTCATGTGCTGATGCAAAATGACCACAAGGTGGCAGCAGATCACTGACTAAAAAGACGGGTTGGTGTTCTGCTGCCCCCTGGCGGCCATCGTGTATACTGCACTTGTGTGCACCGCATGCATACATTCCCTCACACTCTGGTGATTTGAGTAGCGGTCCCAAAGGATCACTAAACAAGTCGTGTCACCAACTTGAATATATTACTTTTACCTCGACCACCTTGTTTTTACATTTCTTCTGCACACCTTTTGACTCGATGACATCATTACTGAATTTATTTTAAGAAATTTCCCAAATACGTCGGATGTGATATAGACCCTTGGTTCTCAACTGGTGGGTCATGACCCAAAAGTGGGTCGCGACCCCGTATTCAGTGGTTCGCTGCATGCCTTCCACTTTTCTAGGTGAGAGGTTCCTATGCGCACCCCTGGCGCAGCACTGTCAGTTCTCTCGCCAAGCAGCCATTCAAAATATGCCGCCCGGTGCCGAGTGTCAGCTTGAGGTGAGGTGGTCTGGGGATATGGCCACGATGGAGCTCCATCCATACGTGCATTGCTTACGGCTCCCTTGCGTGTCCTACAGAGGTGCCTGGACCGGAATGATGTCACATTCTGGCTCCCGGCACTTCTATAGGGTGCGTGAGGGAGCTGTACAAGTGGATGCACATATGGCCGGAGCTCCATCACAGCACAGCAGCCCACACTGGACCCCAGGCTGAGGATCCACTCCAGTTCTTGTACGGTAGGGAGACTGGGGGGATTGTAAAAAAAAATTGGGGGGAGTCTGTGAGTGTGTGATATTGTGTCTGTCAGTGTTTTTGGTGGCCCATTCACACTAGTTAATTGCACAGTCCCATACATTGCCATTCGTTTGGCACCCCAAATGCATCTCCCGCCTACAGTTCTGCCACCCACATCGGAACGCGCGGTGCCGCAATGCCATGTGTTCCGTTGCAGTGCAGACTTGGGTCGCCACTTAATGACCGAGGACAAATGTGGGTCCTGAGGTAACACAGGTTGAGAACCACTGATGTAGACAAAGGCATTAAAAAAGGGAGGAGGGGGAGGGGAGCATATGGAGAATAATGAAAGGTTGCGACATCTCGGGTGTATAAAGACGCCTTTGAAATGTCTTTATTATAAAGCCCGTCATCGGCTCTGGCTCATCCATTCCAGGTTTGTGTTTACTTTAAGATGCAAATAAAGCTTTTTTTTGTTCTAGAGTAGCAAAGGGTGAAAACCCGTCCGGTTGTTTTTTTGCTGTGTCTCCCTGGGGAGATTTTACTTCATTTACCGTCCTGGAGAAGCAACAGCAAATCTCAGCAAAGTGAACAGAATGGCCATCATGGAGAGACGGGAACAAGCGCCCTCATTGGAGGATTTCTTCCCTCTTACCCTGGTGACAACTCCACATTCTGGGGATTTCCCCTCGCTTCCTGCTCCGTGGCAGTGGTCACCAGTACAGACAGAGAAGGGGAAGCATTAAAGGAGAACTATGAGGGGAGTGATTTACATCCTCATAGTTGGATCCGACGTGTGACAATGAGACTGTCACAGGTCGGCTCAATAGATCGGGAAGTGAGAGAACACATACCGGCGTTCGCTCACCTCTCCATCATGTCCCTGCAGAGAGCCGTGACTGTCACTCACGGCTCACTGCAGGGATTCCTCTCCTCCCAGTGCTGACTGGCGGAACGGACAGGGGAGGGGGCGGGTACAGCTGGCTCTGCCTCTCACGCAGCTGGGCGGATCCAGGCATAATTGTCGGGATCCGCTTCAGCTGCGGCGTCTCAGTATACCGCGAGCTGTAGCTCCCTATATACTGAGCTTAGGGTGACGGGAGGACGCTAGTTTGTGTCCTCCTGTTACCCTTACGAGAACTATGGGGGATAGCCCTAACCCCATAGTTCTATAAAGGCCTAACAAGTGGTCCAGCCCGTCCCCGCTCCATACAAAACTCAATCCAATGTTTTCCTTTACAAGGCGTTTGGTGACTTTTCCTGATCCCGCTGCTCTGGCATCACTGGGGGGAGGGGGGGGGGGTGTTGCTGGGATTTGTAGTTCTGCAGTGATATGGATCTGATGTCGTCTCTCTCCTCCTCAGATGATAAACGCGGTGAACACTCTGGACAGAGACGTCCTCAATAACTTACATGTTCAGCTGATGGAGCTGCGGAGCTGTAAGGGGTCCCGGCAGTGTAACCCGCGGACCCGCTCCCTGGATCTCGGTATGTCCTTTTGATTCTTTCTTTCTATTGGTTTATCATATATACATGGCGACAGATGTGCTGGGAGCTCACGCTTTAATCTGGGGGGCCGCGGGCCAATGGAGATTGGATATCGCTATTAGGCAATGGTTTGGATCCTATGGTGTGCTGCCGAGTTATCGCAATATTGAAAGCGGGGTCACCCTCCATATGTGACTCACAAAAGTGGCTGAACAGAACAGTAAAGGTCCGGGCAGGTAATACTGTGCGTGGCTCATGGATGGAGTCCGGCATGAAGCACGTGCAGAGATTCTAACACTCCGGACATTCTCTGTTGCTGCCATTGTTAGTAAAATGACTGACGCTGCACCCCAATGGTCTGTGTGTGCGCCCCACTTCCGTATTATTACACTGACGCTGTGCAATTTATTTACAGGGCTGCAGGATGAAAGTTTTGAACAATACCGGTGAGTCCCCTCAATGTGCTGCCCCTCCCCCTGTGTGTCACTGACCTCCGGACATCGGCCAATCTCCACACTTCTCATTGCCAATGGCGGCTGCGGCTTGCCGGGGTTCCTAGTGCTGGGAATCTGCATTGTTCTTTCTGGCGTCTGCGGGGACACAATCGTCACAATCGTATGAGCTTGTTGGACACTCCGTCCCAAAGCCAGGGACAACAATATATGGAGCTGATGTTGGAGAAGACCCGGCTCATAATCCGCCCAATTCATCACAAAGGTGCTCAGTATGGTTGAGGCCGGGGCTCTGGGGTGGAGAGGTCTAGGACTACCTACCTGTTCTCTACACCAAAGTTAATTAGAATATATGGCTAAATGTTTGTGGACTCCTGACCATCACACCTCCAAATGATGGGGCTCGGGGGGTCTCCAGTGAAGGGTCTGTTAATACTACACCATACAAAGACAACTGTGTGCTTCCAACCTTGTGGTAAAAGTTGGGTGAAGACCCCTTTCTGTCCCACCATGACTGTCCCCTGTGTACAAAGCCAGCTCCATAAAGACATGGTGTGACCAGTTTGGTGAAGGTCCTTTTCTGTTCCCCCCATGACTGTCCTCTGTGTACAAAGCCAGCTCCATAAGGACATGGTGTGACCAGTTTGGTGAAGACCCTTTTCTGTTCCACCATGACTGTGTACAAAGCCAGCTCCATAAAGTCATGGTGTGACCAGTGTGGTGTGGAGGAATGTCCTGTACAACTGGTCACACCATGTCCTTATGGAGCTGGCTTTGTACACAGGGGACAGTCATGGTGGAACAGAAAAGGGTCTTCACCACACTGGTCACACCATGTCTTTATGGAGCTGGCTTTGTACACGGGGGACAGTCATGGTGGGACAGAAAAGGGT
>NW_017307547.1:49441-51971 GCF_000935625.1 Nanorana parkeri | reverse complement strand
TTGTACACAGGGGACAGTCATGGTGGGACAGAAAAGGGTCTTCACCAAACTGGTCACACCATGTCTTTATGGAGCTGGCTTTGTACACGGGGGACAGTCATGGTGGGACAGAAAAGGGTCTTCACCAAACTGGTCACACCAGGTCTTTATGGAGCTGGCATTGTACACAGGGGACAGTCATGGTGGGACAGAAAAGGGTCTTCACCAAACTGGTCACACCATGTCTTTATGGAGCTGGCTTTGTACACAGGGGACAGTCATGGTGGGACAGAAAAGGGTCTTCACCAAACTGGTCACACCAGGTCTTTATGGAGCTGGCATTGTACACAGGGGACAGTCATGGTGGGACAGAAAAGGGTCTTCACCAAACTGGTCACACCATGTCTTTATGGAGCTGGCTTTGTACACAGGGGACAGTCATGGTGGAACAGAAAAGGGTCTTCACCAAACTGGTCACACCAGGTCTTTATGGAGCTGGCATTGTACACAGGGGACAGTCATGGTGGGACAGAAAAGGGTCTTCACCATACTGGTCACACCATGTCTATATGGAGCTGGCTTTGTACACGGGGGACAGTCATGGTGGGACAGAAAAGGGTTTTCACCACACTGTTACCACAAGGCTGGAAGATCACAATTGTCTAGTTGTCTTTTGTATGATGTAGTATTACCAGGACCCTTCCCTGCAGACACCTGAGGCCATCATTTGGAGGGGGAGCACATAGATTTGATCATAGAGTGTCTGTGATTCCAATAATCAGGCGTTGGAATGATCCCGTAGGTCCCCCTTGTCCAGTTTCTCTCAATGTCTCTCTGTGGCTGGGTGTGTGTCCTCTCTCTCTCTCTCTCCCTCTCTTGTTCTCGTATGGTGCTTTGCTTTCACTGTTGGTGACGGGTTACTTTTTCTCTCTCCTGCTTGGACATTAGGCAACTTCAGCGACGGAAGTGGCCAAAAACGAAGAGACCTCCCTCTAAATCCTTGTGAGTTGTCCTCCTTCCTCTCTTTGTTCGGTGGGATAGTTGTCTTGTGTCCCTGTATGGGGCCGCCATTTCTCAGCCATATTCCTGGGGAACGCTTAGGCTGCTCCTGAGGTTCCTGGGGATCCTTTGGCCCATTACACATGTAGAGGACAGTCCTCTTGTGTCTGACAATGCATACGGACACTTGTCCTAGTGACCATACATGGAAGTGGCCATTTTCTGCTAAACAACAATTTAAGTGTGGGGGGTGGCTGGGCAGTTCTCTATTGACTAATTATAAGGGGGGTACATTGTAATTTTGGCTTTATTTCCTGATGATATATAGCCCGGGGGTTGTCCCTGGAGTAGTAGGAGCGTATATGTATCCCACAGACTAAACGTCCTCATTTATAAGTCACATTTTATTTACTAAGTCCTGATTTATGATGCCTCAATGTTATGGGTCGGGCTGCTAATCCTCCCAAGACAGAGCTCCTTTTTGGCTCAGGGGGTTTAGCAGCCAACTAACAAGCGAGCACCGACCTCGACGTTGCCGGATCGAATCCCGGCTTCTCCCTTTCTGAATTTTTTACTCGGAAAGGACGTTTTACCCTGAAATAGGAGATCAGACCCATCAGTCATTGAGCAGAGGTGAGTAGCTCAGTGGATAAGAGCAGTACCCAGAGCGATAGAAGCCTCGAGTTCGATTCCCGTAGCCCCCAGGTCAAGTCTCTGAGTGTATTGTGTGGACATCACTCAGTGACAGCGCAGTGAACTCGAGCTCAGATCTCCCAGTGAAGTGGGCGGAATCCCTCAGAGATGGAAGGACAGTAGACCCGAGCTCGAATCGCTGAGTGAAAGCTTGGAGGCCATGGACAACCCACCAGTCTGCTCCAGTCCCAGGCCCCCACAGGCCTGTAACATGTGTGGCATCACAATAGAGTGTGGACTACCCCCTCTTCGGTCCATAGTCTGTGACATCACTGCAACATATATAAATACAAGGGCCTGTCTTACCGGGCCGGCCCATTCAAAATTTAGGGACTTAGGGTTTTTTTGGCTCACCCCAGATATATATATATCCAGGTGACCTCCCAGGTACTGCACAGTACCTGAACCCCCTGCTGGTGGGATATAGTAGTGGGTTTCAAACATTCCCCACTACCCTGTTCCACCAACAAGGGGCTCAGGTACTGCACAGCACCCAGGACTACAAGGCTTGCTCAGGGATTCGAACTCAGGTCTCCAGCAGACCAGTCACAGCTCCTACCCACTGGGCTACCAGCACTTCACACCAACCTAAGTACTCCTTGTCCTACTTCAGGTTTTTGGGAAGGTTGGGAAGGTTAAAGGCTTCGCACAGGAAGACTCTTCGAAACAACTGGAACCATCGTTCACATTTGAAGACCACCTTCAGGGGGATGCTGGAGGACGCTTCTTCACCCTGATGGATTGTGGGTAGATAGTCCGCGCTGTGGGAGGACTTAGAGACAGATAAAGATACTTGTGACTAATGACATGACCAGAGGAGCGCAATCCTCTCTAAAAACTCCACTTCTTGCACCCGTAA
>NW_017307547.1:44029-49413 GCF_000935625.1 Nanorana parkeri | reverse complement strand
AGAGGGAGCAGACCTCGGCAAGCCGCACACAATGCTTTCTTCACCCGCAGAGACTCTGGAAGCGATCGCGATGGATATACGGAGGACGCTGCTGGAGGAAATCCCGGACGCGAGTATTATAAATACCACTAAGCGGATGTTAACGGAAGGAGCGCGACATCTGTCGGCGACGCGGAGATCGCGGGATTCTAAAAGATGTCGCTGATTATTTGACGGATGATTCTTGTTACATAATAAAATTTCATAACTGATCGACTTTTACCAGGTGACACCCGGCGCGTTCTTGTCTCATCAATGCTCTACAAAGTAGTCGCTGCTCGAGGCGGAAGTTGGAGGTTTGCGGTAGAAATTTTTTACAATATAAGGAAGACATTACAATCACAATACAATTCAAGACATGATGGTTAGGAGGGCTTACAATCTAAAAGGGGAGGGGCCAGTGATACACGAGGAGGGAGCTGTGTGGGGATGATTGGTTGAGCGGGTAGGTTGAGGTGGGATCGGCTTCCCTGAAGAGATGAGTCTTTAGGGATCGCCTGATATTAGTATTGGTCCATCCCTGGTGACACCGCTCCGTCCCCGCGTTACGCGGGCTTCCTATGGAGACTACAAGGGGCATTTTTTTTGGGTACACATTGTTCATTGTTGTCACCAAGAAGAAACCCTCTGAGTAGTGCCCTGCAGCCTTCCCTGGAATGCATGTAGACAGGAAGTGGCAGCCGGAGGTCAGCAAAAGGTTATTCGGCAAAAGGGGGGAAGAGTTTGGAGAGGAGAACGATCCAGGACACCATTGCTGATTCGGATACATTCTCCCTTTCAGCTCTAATGTCCGCCATTGTTCACCTCTCCAAACTCCTCCCCCTTCACTGTACACCCATCATAGTTCAATCATCTTCTCAGGATCCAGAGCTGCACAGCTTGAAGATACTAAGCAATGAGGTTATACTGTTGTCTGTGTCCCCTCAATGCCCAAGTCGTGCCCCTCAATGGACAATAAGAGAAATAGTATCTCAGTTGGGAGAGAAAACATGGCAATAGGCAAATCATTCAGTGAGGAGCGTCTATCATTTCCAAGTCAAAGGCAGCAGTGACCCAAATCTTAAATTCCAACGAGCCCCGGGGCCAGGGAAATGGTGTGCCCCGGGGCCAGGGAAATGGTGTGCCCCGGGGCCAGGGAAATGGTGTGCCCCGGGGCCAGGGAAATGGTGTGCCCCGGAGGTAAAACAAAAAAAAACAGCTTATACAATCTGTGTGATATCGGCTGGTAATGTTGGGACTCATAGAACCCAGTATAGCTGGGACTGGAGGGAAGATGTGTCCAGGGCAGGGGCAGGTCCTCCAGCTGTGGTGGAACTACAAATCCCATGAGGCATTGCAAGATTCTCACAGACATGACTCCCAAAGAGATGCATCATGGGATTTGTAGTTCCACCACAGCAGGGGGGCTGGAGGTTTGTATGATGAGATGTTTGGTGGAAAACTCCAACCGCAAGGCCCCAGGGTGAAGCTCGGGCTGGTGGGGGATTTCCTTTCCATTACTGTTCCGTTACTAATTCCCATGTCTCACTCTTTCCAAAGCCCCTAAGTGGCCTGGGACACACGTGGGCAGGCTGGATGCTTGGCTTGGTATAACTTCATTGCTTTTCAGACCCGGAACAAGTGTTCTGAAAATGTGTCAGAACTCATTTTACCACAATGGGCTCTTTTTAGGTTTATTTTTATTTTTTTAAAGCTCCTGGAATAGGAAGAGCGAGTGAGGAAGAGGTATAAAAGCTCCTTTACAGCAGCCGCGTCATATAAAGTCCTAATTCAAAGGCAAAAGTGTTCGGAGAAGCTGAAACTCTCACATCAAGTCTATCGCCAGTCCTGGTTATAAATCACCTGGACCAGCTCTCTGCCAAAATAATCCATTGTCATCATCAACTCTTCCCATCTACTAGCAGGCCTGAGTCATCGCCCAATAGAAGGAGCAAGAAAGCCCTCATCATCGACTCTACTGAGCATCCGAATTTGGGTCTCCATCGCCAGACCCTACCCTCACATGAATTCAATGACTATGAGAACGATGAGTCTCAGCCACCCCCCCCAAATTCTGTGACCAGCTATGATGGTCTATTTATATTGAGAACGATGAGTCTCACCCATCCCCTGAATTCTGGGATCAGCTATGATGGCCTACCATGGATTTAAGGCTGCTCATTAAGCCCACTCCTCCGAATACCATGAGTCCCCATCAATCAATCAATGAATGTCCAATGAGCTGACAACCCCAGAGTCCCACTTTTCACCCCCCGGAGTAGGAGCGTATATGTATACCACGGACCAAACGTCCTCATTTATAAGTCACATTTTATTTACTAAGTCCTGATTTATGATGCCTCAATGTTATGGGGCCGGCTGCTAATCCTCCCAAGACAGAGCTCCTTTTTGGCTCAGGGGGTTTAGCAGCCAACTAACAAGCGAGCACCGACCTCGACGTTGCCGGATCGAATCCCGGCTTCTCCCTTTCTGAATTTTTTACTTGGAAAGGACGTTTTAACCTGAAATAGGAGATCAGACCCATCAGTCATTGAGCAGAGGTGAGTAGCTCAGTGGATAAGAGCAGTACCCAGAGCGATAGAAGCCTCGAGTTCGATTCCCGTAGCCCCCAGGTCAAGTCTCTGAGTGTATTGTGTGGACATCACTCAGTGACAGCGCAGTGAACTCGAGCTCAGATCTCCCAGTGAAGTGGGCGGAATCCCTCAGAGATGGAAGGACAGTAGATCAACAGGTACTGCACAGCACCCAGGACTACAAGGCTTGCTCAGGGATTCGAACTCAGGTCTCCAGCAGACCAGTCACAGCTCCTACCCACTGGGCTACCAGCACTTCACACCAACCTAAGTACTCCTTGTCCTACTTCAGGACTGTACAGAGCTTAACGAACGAAAAAAAAAACGGAACGGAACTCTTCACATTTCTGAAGGGACCCCTTGTGCCTGCTCACAGATTAAACAACAGACACGACATCCTTCAATAACATCTACTCTATACAATGGTCAACAATAGAACATTCTCACTGTACATTCTCACAGTGGTTCAGAAACAATGCACAGCAATGGGCTTACTCCAGTCTCCAGTCACAGCTCCTAACCACTGAGCTATAAGCACTTCATCCTCCAAATTCAATGTTCCGGTGCATATTGGGCCACACCATGTGCAGTACACGTGGGGTGCAGAAAAACTCCGCCCAATGGACATGTTATGAGCAAGGCCCCAGAGCACATCTGAAGTTGGAGAATGACCACACATAAAACTTCTACATCTGGGGAAGGTGATGGCGGGTGGAGGGATTACTAAGGAGACCAAATGCCAGTGCAGGATGCTTCTCTTATAGCCATGGATCAAGGTCTGAACACCCCGCTGGGCAGTAAGATTTTTGCCCTGTGGGGTAAGTGAATGTTTTATATAGGACATTCAGCCCCACACTGGGATTGGTAATCAGAACTACGGCCCACACTTTCAACATCTAGCACCCCGTGTGGGCTGCGGGGCACGGAGTAAAGACCCCGCCCACCCGTTGAGCCAACACATTGCATAGATAACAGATATCTCTGCTCAGTACTGACCCAGACATCCACTTTCAGGTCATCAAAACCATAAACAGACCACATGTGTTACACTCACCAGTGACCCTCCATGTAATTCCACTCAAACCAATTCTAGAGTATTCAAGGGCCAGAATGGAACGAACCAATAAAGGAATAACAAAATGATGACTTAACCCCTCCCTGTAAGCATGTTCACAAAGTTAGACTGACAGCACAGATGGAAGGGATAATGTTTCCGATTGGCTCACGGCGCTGACCATCCCTCTCCAATCTGTGCGGAGCATTACCAGAGGTGGCTATGTGAAGATATCCGGACATCTTTCACGAAAAAGTATATCTAAAGCTAAACTTTTTTTTTTGCTGAAGTATGGAAAGGATAAAACCCAAGTTTGTTGTTTTGGTCATCTGTGTTGTCGGCTCAGTAGATCGGGAGGTGAGAGAACACATACCGGCGTTCGCTCACCTCTCGATCCTGTCACGGCTCTCTGCCGTGACAGGGGAGGGGCTGGATTCCACGCTCCGATCATCCAGCGCTGACCCAGCTGTCACTCACGCAGGTGGGCGGATCCAGACATAAAATTGTTGGGATCCGCTTCAGCTGCGGCGCCCTCAGTATAACGCGAGCTGTAGCTCCCCATATACTGAGCCTAGGGTGACAGGAGGACTGGATTCCCCCCTCCGATCCGCCAGCGCTGACTGGCGGAACGGACGGGGGAGCCAGCCGTCAGTCACGCAGCTGGACGGATCCCGGCACAATTGTCGGGATCCGCTCCGGCTGCGGCGTCTCAGTATACCGCGAGCTGTAGCTCCCTATATACTGAGCTTAGGGTGACGGGAGGACGCTAGTTTGTATCCTCCCGTTACCCTAAGGAGAACTATGGGGAAAAACACTGACCCCATAGTTCTCCTTTAACATCCTGTCCTGTAAACACAACAGGAAGTGAAAGGCAAGAGAGGGGAGATCCCTTCATAGGTGCCAGAGGAACAGATCCCCCCTCTATGCCGGATGCAGAAACTCAAAATGTGGGATTTGGTCTAATTTACAATCCCGATGGGAACGATGACCAGGACTCTTGAGGAATCCAACCTCCTCCACACTAGCCAACCCCCCCCCCAAAAAAAAATGTTCAGGATCCAGACACGAATAATAAACCCGATCCCAGAATTGATTACAACCAACCACACGCTTGACATGCATCCGCGGGCAGAGACACGGTTCAGCGCAAAGCGACCAATGAAGGAGAAGTAGTCATGTGATAGACTGAAAACCAGACACTAAGCCTTTTATTACACACCAATGTAAAATATACAATTGTACAGATTATTACAGAGAATAACAGACAGGCTTCATTCCTGTGTTGCAGACACATTGACTTGCACACAATTAGCGGTTCCGTAAAGACATTTTTTTTTTCCCGAACAGCTTTAATGGCGGAGGTGAAGCACCTCAGCAGGCCGCTTTGGCGGTACAAACAGTGGGCCGAGTCCAGTGGGAAGGCACGGGAGGAACAGATTATTGCTCGATAGACAGGTGCTCCCCCAGACACGTATCAGGAGGGATTGAACACGGGAGGGGGGAAGCAATTCATTGACAGCCGCAGAGGTGCGCCACATATAAAAAAAACTCTACCAAATGCAGATGGAAAGTAGTAAAAGGAAGACTACGCACACTGCACAAAGAGTCGCCGTACCGGCGGGAATAAAATGGCGGAGATTGTCTTAAAACTAGTGCCAATCGAAGGTGTAAATGTCATAAAATACTCGGATAAATCCAGAGGAGAAATAAAAGATTTG
>NW_017307547.1:22222-43937 GCF_000935625.1 Nanorana parkeri | reverse complement strand
ACTGCAATGGGCCGCCCACTGCGCCGTTCTTACATTCCGTGTATACTAAGCAGCACAAAAGTAACATTCATTTCGTTAACTTTGGAAAAGCAGAAAGAAGTTTGTTAGGGAAGCGGGGAAAGTAACAGATCTGAATTCCACGTTCCGGGGGCACGCCAAATAGGAGGCGGCAGAACCGAAGGGCGGCAAGTACAGATAATTCCACATGGAGAAGGTTCTGCGGACGGAGCGGATTATAATGGACTTCCAAAACCGCACACTTCCTCTTCTCTTCCCCCATTGGCTGCACCGCTACCTGCATTGCGGGTCCCCAAAATGACACATTGAGAGACATTAATACAGATGGTCTCATCCCGGCTCCCTATTGGCTACAAACCACATCTAAAACACCATTGGGCGCTAAACCTAAGACTGAACTCGCCACAAGGCAGTGTGTGTGGGGGACGGGGGGGGGGATTTTGGGGAAATACAAAAATGAACTCCGGTATCATTTCATAGAAAGAGGGACATGGAAAACTAACCAGGAACACAAAACAATGAATCCTGAAATATTACACACAGCATTCTTGGAACGGGGTGTGGGGGGAGGGGCGGTAATGCAACTGTCCTTCAGTCTGTATGCATACAAAAGGGCAGAGGGCTAAATTTCTGCAATCAGGTGACGACTCCAGCCAATAAGATTCCACTACGGAGGATAACGGGGGAAACCGGGAACGGGGACGGGCAATTCATCTTGAATTGATAGTTGATGGCGCGTTTATCTTTTCCATGAAGAATTATCTGTACTTATCCTCCGCAGAGTTCATCGGCTCATGACATGAGCGGCCCATCAAACGCCGACACTGGAAAGGACTCAGGAAAAGAGATGAACATTCAGTCAAACCGGAGCAACGAGAACAAAGCGGAGATGTCACAACACGCAGATATTGCTATATTTAAACATTTCAGAACACCGGGTGATATCTGTGCTAACCCTCGTGAAATATCTCTACATTGATGAGTCTAAGGGGCCATGTAGATGTCGGTGCCCCGCTGCGCCGCTTTAACGCGCATACGTTACTGCACTTTGTGCGCGCCAACGTGTCCTACGTTAAGGCAGCCGGAACGGGCCGGCAGTGCACCAAGACCTCCAAAATTACAACGACAAGCACCATTCCTGGCAACACAGCACACCACAACGCACAGTAGTGTTTTTTGTTGGCTGTGGTGTGCTGTAGCGCGGGTGCGTTACCTTAGTAAGTCGGGGCGCCATTCATAAGTAATGGCGCCGTATCAGTGTGTTTTCACCCTAAAAGGGAGCCGGGAATCTTAGCTCAGAGGGAGCTGTAATGGGGGCCTCTTAAGGCCCCATTCACACTCCGCGATATGCAAATCGCGCGTTTGCCGCGCGATTTGCATTTTGCGTGATATCGCGAGATTTGCCGCGCGATATGGCGCAAATGCTTGCATTGAAAGCATTTGAATCGCGGCAAAATCCGCTCCATAAAAGGGTCCTGCTGTAGCGACACTAAAAAAAAAAAAAAAAAAATGCCAAAAAAAAAAACCACACAAACCCGCGAGGGTCACGACTTCCTCGGATCGAGGAATAAGGAGAGCGATCATTATTAGACCCCCAAGCCCCTCCCCCACAGGAATTGACCAATCTATTGTCAGACATAAAAAGAAGTTGCTGTCAACCCATGGCGGGCACGGGGTTAAATATAACAGCTTTAAAAGCTCTGAGAAAAATACAAAAAACCCAGAAACACTGACCTAGGGAGGAAAAAAAAAAAATCATATACATTAATAAAGATCATATGTACAAAAAGTTTACACTGTGGTGAAGAGGAAGGGGCTAGACAAGCTCAATGCCTGCTCGTGCTATTTATACAGAATGGGGGGGAAAGGGGGGGCTATTGCAATCTCATTCTCAGACAATGAAGCCGGAAAATTCCAGGCTCAATACTACTCTGATCACAAGGTAAAAAAGAAGCAAACTTTCATCTTAAGGTTTCACTTAGAAATGTTTTTTTTTTAGGTGCTTTGGGATAAAGATAGAGAAAAAAAACAACAAAAAAAAAAAAAAGGTTTCCCAAGTCGCCTAAACAAAGCGTCAGACCAGCTTATGGATGAAAACGCTAACCACCCGGATTCACATCGTGCGTCTCTGAGCACCAAAATACAGCCGGCGACCGTTGTCTGTCCCGCGGACGCACTACGTCGAGTGTTCCCGACGCCCCCGAAAAGTCCGGGCCCAGCTTTCTCCGGCAGGCCCTCCTCCCGAGACAGGAAGAAAAACAGAACTGGTGTCCTTGGTAAGGCCAAAGCAAGACGCAACTTGCTGCAGAAATAGAATATTTGTATTTATTTTTTTTGAATAGAAATGTCTCCTCTATAGCGCACACTTTCCTCCGCGGCGGCCGCGCAACGTCAGCAGTACTTCTACAAAAAAAGGGGAGAGGCAACAAATAACAAAAATCAATAAAAAGGAACGGAGATAGAGAATTACAAAACAATGTAAAACTTCAGACAGCAAGTTAGTGGAACTCTGGGTGTTGGGGAGTCCCTCTCACTTCCTGTCTGGGGATAAAAAAAACCCGGCAAAACAGGAAGTGAGGGGAACCCCGCCCCCCCTAACAGAGCCCCGGACAGCAGTTAACCATGACCGGGGGTTCCAATGCTTAAAAAGTAAAAAGCACATTCTGGCAGGACATACACCTGGAGGATAGGAAGTCCACGCTGCTTTTAGTGAAGTGAACAGGCAACAAAATAACATGCAGGCGACAGATGCAGCAAGTGGACTGAAAACACAAAGCTGAAAAGGAGAACTATGGGGTTAGGGCTTTTCCCCATAGTTCTCCTTAGGGTGACGGGAGGACACAAACTAGCGTCCTCCCGTTACCCTAAGCTCAGTATATAGGGAGCTACAGCTCGCGGTATACTGAGACGCCGCAGCCGGAGCGGATCCCGGCGTAGATGACGGGATCCGCCCAGCTGCGTGAGTGACAGCTGGCTCTGCCAATCTAGAGGCAGAGACAGCTGTACCCGCCCCCTCCCCATCCATTCTACCAGTCAGCGTTGGCAGATCGGAGCGGGGAGGGGGGAATCCAGCCCCTCCCCCTGTCACGGCAGAGAGCCGTGACAGGATCGAGAGGTGAGCGAACGCCGGTATGTGTTCGCTCACCTCCCGATCTACTGAGCCGACCTGTGACAGTCTCATTGTCACAGGTCGGCTAGAACTATGAGGTGAGTGGAAATCACTTATCTCATAGTTCTCCTTTAATGCAGGGGTGCCCATTAGGTCGATCGCGATCTACCAGTCGATCGCAAAGCGATCTAAAATGTTTTAGACGCGGCAGACGGAAAGCGGCGGGACACCTCTCCCTGTGTGTAACGTCGGCCACACGAGCACGGCGGGAGGACAGGACGCCGGCGCCTCTAGAACGCACTGGAATGCAAGCCGGCCGACTCCCTGCATTCAGGGGCGGGGGGGTGTATTGAAGTCAATGGCACTGCAGCCACGCCCACCGCCCACAGTGCGATCGCCTGCCTGCATTCCGGTCTAGTGCAATCTGCAAAAAAAGTGCTTGCAGCTTTTTTGCAGATCGCACTGGAGTGTGCCTGCGTTCCGGGTGCGGGTGATTGCACTGTGTGCCTGCGTTCCGGGTGCGGGTGATTGCACTGTGTGCCTTCGTTCCGGGTGCGGGTGTTCCTGCGCTCTGGGTGATCGCACTAGTGTGCCTGCGTTCCGGGTGCGGGTGATCACATTGCGGGTGAGGGGCGTGGCTGCGGTGCCATTGCAATTCAATGCACCGCCATGCTCCCCCCGCCCCCCCCCCGAATGCAGGTGTTTTTTCGTTATCTCATTGAGCTCGTCATTTGAAAAGTAGATCTCCGAACGAACAATTGTGGGCGCCCCTGGTCTAGTGAATTGACCCCAAAGAGTTGTAAGAAGGACAGAGGAAGAGATAGGAAGAGGAAGGGTGTTAGGAAGGACGAGTGTCGTACAGCCAGATTAGTCCTGGTAGTATAAAATTGCAGTCACCTGGTCCGGTCCCATCGGCATGCCCGACATGGGCAAGGAGTTCATAGCCATTTGGCCCATGTGGTTACCATTACTGCTCATGTGCATCATGTTGTAAGTGGCGGGATTGCCCTGGTGGCTGTACTGCTGCGGGAACGAGCTGCAACGACACAATGGGTACCATCAGCAAAGGGGATTCATCACCATAAACTGCCAATAACCCTGGACTGAGGAAATGGGGCGCAGTGCTTGGGCATGATGAGAGCTATTACCTGGGTCTCGCTATAGTTCCTGATGGCCAGCCCTTCATGTCGGGTGACTGGTACATCTGTGTCGGCTGAGGGTGGGGATTCTGGGAAGGAGGCATACGAGATGACATCATGGGTTGGGGGGGACTGGAAACCCTTCCGAAGGTGGGATCAGCTTGCTGACTCATTCCTGGAAAGCAGAATATATTCATAAGGACATAAAGAAGCTACAGGGGGATTGAGGAAAGACATCAGAAGACGACTCAAAATTACAAACATTACCAGCTTGGAATGGGCTGAGAGACACTTACCATAATTAAGTGGGTAGGAGAACTGCTGGGGAGGAGCCTGAGGCATGGGAGGTCCAGCCATGGGGTTCTCCATACTGGCAGAAGCAGTCACATTGGGAGGAGGGCTGAACCCCTGCGCCTGCCCCTGTTGCATTATGATGGCCATCCTCTGCTGGCGGATCTGGTGGCTGAGGAGCTCTCGGTTCCGCTGAGCAACCATTTGAGCATTCAGGAAGCCCTGCTGTAAAACAAGAGGCGTCGGCGCTAATACTGATAAAATATACAATCAGCCGGGCTGCATATTAAAACCTCCATCTGTGTACAACGAGCCTTTCCGTCTCCTCTAATACACAGAAGACACTACGGGAAAGGCGAACACAAATAACATTGGATTCTGGGGGGCAGCAGGATTGCGTCGGCCAACCGGGAGGTTCAGAACGTTATAAAGGAAAACTCCAAAAGCAAACTAGTATAAGATTCCAGAAAGATAATACTAGGGATGCACCGATACCAATACTCACCCAAATGCTCCGATGCCTAGCACCAGTACTTCCTGTATCAGGAAGCCGGGCAGCGCGTCATTACACGCCGCCCAGTTTTCTGATTGGCCAGGAAGCGGCTCCATGCTTTCTCGTCACTTGGTCACTCAGGTTTCCCGATTGGTCGGGAAGCTGGCCAATCAGGAAGCCGGGCGCCGTGTAATGACGCAGCACCCGGCATTCTGATTGGCCGGATTCGTCATGAGATGACGAGGGAGCATGGAGCCGGCCTCCCGGAAAGCAGGGCGGCGCGTCATTACACGACGCCCGGCCTCCATGATTGGCCAGCAAGACGGCTCCGGCTGGGTACCGGAGGAAGGCCGCTCCTGGCGGGAGAGGCCCCGGGGGTGACAGGCTGGACATGCCGAGGTGAGACGGGACAGAGATCCGCACTGCAGAGACATGTGCTGGATCGTATGATTATTATTATGGGGATTCGTATGGGACGGCTTTCTTGTTAGTCGGGAAGCCGGGTGGCGAGTCTTTACATGCTGCCCGGCTAATCAGGAAGCCAGGTGGCGAGTCATTACACGCCACCCGGCTTCCTGAATGGGACTTCTGGTACCCGGTAATTGCTATCGGCGAGTACCGGAAAAAAATTATCGGTACTCGGCACCAAAATACCGGTATCGGTGCGTCCCTAGATAATACTCAGCAGAAGTAATTACATTGCGAGTGACATATCCGTCTTCTGTGGATCACACCAATAGCAGTGCTTTAGTAGTAGGACAAAGTGTGACCCTCTACGAGAGTACAGAGTAAAGGCCGCAACTTACCTGGGACTGTACAGGCGTCTGCATCACAGGCCGCATCACCCCAGCGCCGCCCGCGTTCATACCTTCCACCTTCATCTCAAGTGCTTGTCTACTTTGGTTCAGGAACTGCGGAGTAGCAGAATGGCGGATTATCACTTGTCTAATAATAGCAATACAATCCCATACAGACGCATTCCTCAATGTGTAGATGTGAGAAAGTATAAAGGGGCACTCTGCCTGACCGAGGACAAGGCATGCCCATATGGAGTGAAGGGAGCCCAGATAAGAGGACACTAATGTGAACATAAACCGTACAGCCCTGGCCATGCGCACATTTTCTTTTGCTAGTTAGGAATGGATGTGAGCAATTGCCATCCCATGTTATCCAGCATTCTTCAGACCTTGCGGACACCACTTCAGACCATGTGACTGGAGCTGCTATTTACAGATGACATTGGGGCTTCAGCTAGGTTTCCCACCCCGGCCTGCTATGATCCCCAGCTATTAGTGATTAGTGCTGAGCTAATGTGACAGATGTAAGGTGACAGGTTCTCTCTACTGTCTGGCAGATGTCACTATCTAGACATTAGATGAGAGGTGCACCGAAATAAAAAAAAATTTAAACAGACCCCCTGATATTTCCCTTTTAAAATAGAAAAAGAGATTGAGGACACAAAGTTCCCAGAGACCTCAATCTTTTTTTCTGTACCCTGTTATGAATAAACAGGAATCCTCTATGCTGAGTGTTCCTGATCATTGATAACATGAGGACAGAGTATGGTTACTATAACTACAGCTATGAATGAACATTGACCACTGATATAGATCACTTCCCATTCATTCATAATTGGGGCTATAGTAACCATACCATGTCCTCAATTATCTACAAACACTCAGCGATCCCTGACTACTTGTACCCGCTCTCCTCTCTGATACGCTGTCACAGGAGGCTGGGCGAGCGGTGCGGGGAGCAGAGCTCAGCCTCCTGTGAAAGCGCCGTCTCCGCCCACACACCGCTCTGCCGGACTGTGATAGGAGGCTGAGTTGTGCGGGGAGGAGAGACGCCGGCCACTCGCAGCGCTCCCCTTCCGCAGCGCTCGGCTGGCTGTCACACTTTCTCTCCTCCCCGCTGAGACATAGAGCAGCGCCAAGCAGGGAGGAAAGAAATCACGGATGCACAGATGTATCGGCACAAAAATTGCACTTATCGGTGCCGATATATCGGTGCATCCCTACATTAGATAATGCCGATGGGCCACTACAAGGAACGCACATATCTACAACTATGAGCCGCAGTGGGGAAGACGGTGCCTGGATTAAACACTACATCTCTTGAAGGAGACGTCCATGGCATAGGAAGGGCTTAGAGGTATAAGGAGGGAATAAAGAGAAATACTTTACAACTACCAAGCAAACATAAAAGCAGTTCTCTAGTAAATAACACATCGTGTCTGCATGCATTTCCCTCCAGATTTTAGCTGTTGGTGGAACACTACTGATGTAAACGGGAAATGCCGATACACCGTGTTCCATACAGCTGCGACTAGTAAAGTGATGAATGATGTTGCGTGCTGCGCTGCAGTCATGAAACGCGCTCCCTCACCTGCTGGCCTTGGAGCCTCTGCTGTAGCTGCATCCTCAGCTGTTTGGGGATGTTGGTCCGGGGCCTCATAAGGGTGGCTCTGGGGTGCATTCCTTGCATTTGGAAATTTCCTTGCTGCTGGCCCATCTGTCCCATCATAGAGTTGAATTGAGGGTGCTGGCCCTGCATACTATTGAAGCCCCCGGCCTGCATGGCGGACCCCTGTCCTGCATACGGCTGTCCGTACATTGGGGGCTTCTGATCCATCAGCACCGGGGAGTCTTGCGGCTGGAAGCTATCTGGTTGGGAGTCTAGAGTCTGGCCCTGTGTTAGGAAACAGAGAGAGGGAAGTTTTAGTCAACTTGTGTTCACATATAAAGAAACATTGGCAGATCAGAGTAACACAACTTCCAGGTATCAGCACAGGAGATAGGCAGTGTCTCATCTTCCCCAGCGCACCTAGAAAGCAGGCCACTCGAGCTACAATTGGGCTGTTGAATCTACAACCGTGAAATAGATGGTCCCATCAGATCCAATATTGCAATTACCGTGACTGGTCCCCCATCCACTTGCCTTATGAGACTTCCCCCTCGCATACACCTCCGCAGTTATAAAGCTCATCATACAGTATTTCTGTGTAACCACAGAATGGAAGCAGCTAAGGATCTACCGTATGAAAGATTGGTCTTTTCTCAGCAAATGAGATTTCATTTACAAAGAACCCCCCAGAATAGCAATATGGAAGCTGCCATTTGCTTATTTCAAAAGGTGCATGCTCTGGATATCTGACCTGGGATATTTGCTGCAGGTATTGACTTATTTAACAGTAAAAAGGAGAACTATGGGGTCAGGACTTTTCCCCATAGTTCTCCTAAGGGTAACGGGAGGACACAAACTAGCGTCCTCCCGTCACCCAAAGCTCAGTATATAGGGAGCTACAGCTGGCGGTATAATGAGACACTGGGATGGATCCCGACATTACTGTCGAGATCCGCCCAGCTGCGTGAGTGACAGCTGGCTCTGCCTATGTAGAGGCAGAGCCAGCTGTACCCGCCCCCTCCGCCGTCCGTTCCGCCAGTCAGCGCTGGAGGATCGGACAAGGGAGGGGGGAATCCCTGCAGGGAGCCGCGAGTGACAGTCACGGCTCTCTACACGGATAGATCGAGAAGTGAGCGAGCGATGGCATGTGTTCGGTCACCTCCCGATCTATTGAGCCGACCTGTGACAGTTTCATTGTCACAGCGGCTAGAACTATGAGACTGAGTGATTTTCACTCGCCTCATAGTTCTCCTTTAGAGCCTGAAATAGGGGTACCTCTCATTTATCTAGAGACTACAAACAATGATTTGGGGAGCTGGTCCTACACTCAAATACCTGGTTGACAAGCTCAGGGATCCCTAGGGCCCGATCTATTTCCTCCAGCCCTGTGGGATCTGTATTGCTCAGAAGGGTGTGCAGTTGGTCCAGGAGGGCGATCTCGTCGGTCTGCCCCTCTAAAGTTGACGGAGGACAGAGGAGATCATCCAGAGTGGTCCGTCCATGTTGCCTGGAAGACGAAGGCGGCCCAGACATTCTGTGAAATGACAAGACATCATGAAGTCACGGTGTGGTCAGTACAAGCCCTGACAGACTTACATGGCTCCCGCTAGAATCGCTATTCCCGGGAACACATCTTACCTGTTCTGAGGTCCATTCGGCCCCTGATCCATGGCCATCATACTCTCTGGCCAGGAGCCCCCGGGGTTCGAAGGTGCTTGCTGACCATAAGGGCTAGATCCCATTCCCATTGGCATGTCATTAGGCCCTAAAAAGCAAAAGGACTTGGTATATTAAAAACTTGGGAGCATCATCAATCTAGTTCTCATTCTTTAATATACTTTGTAAACCTTCTTAAAGGACTTTATTCCTCTATTATATTCATTTGTATCACCTTTTGTCTTCTTATTGTACATGCAATAACACTAAAGATCCTGGCAATCCATAGGAGCCATCCCATACCTCCATTATTTTCCAGGATCTGGTTCACCAATTCATGTGCAACACGACATGCTCGTACATACACTCCGTCACTTTACCCATTTGGGGCAAAACGACAATTTCTCTCGAAAGCTCATCCTCACCCAAATATAGGAATACCTGGTGGGTCCGGGAATGGAAGATCATTGGACCTCTCCTACCTCCCAGTATGCTGCGCTCTGGCCTGAGCCACCAAAATCGGCAGGCCCAAACGCAGTCTCGTGAGGGTGGGGAGGTCATTGACCTTGTGCAAGCTCAGGCATGAAGACTGCATAGGTCCACGGCTAAAGAACAGAGCCGCAGAGGAGCGGAGCAAAAGGTGAATGTACGTGGGTGTTTAAAGAGAACCTGTCAATGTTAGATTCATTTATAATGAAAAACCTTTCTCTTAGTCCTGTGTTCTGGTCACCAATTATACAATGGGCATCCGCTTTGTCTGGGTGGTTAAGCAGCGGGGGGTCACAGGGGACCTTCTGTTGAATTTTCTAACCAGCTGTGCTGATGAGCTAAGGTGAAGCTAGTTAAGAGGTTAGGATTTTTTTGTAACCAATGGAAAAGGAAAAGTCCATTGAGGGACACGGCTAGATGATGATGCACAACCTAGAGATATACTACCACCTACAGGAGAAATGGACACTAGGGCACATAGAAAACCCAAGGCCAGCCCCTTGCAAATATAACCCCTCTCACCTGATCTGTTGTAGGAAGCAGTCCAAAGAGGGAACAATACCACGAGGGACGGAGCCGTGTCCCTCAATGGACTGCGAGAAAAGGATTTTACATGGAGTACAAAAACCATATTTTATTGACTGCCTATTGTAGAAGACGTCTTGATGATAATAAGCAACCTAGGGATGATCAAAGGCAGTCTAAACCGAGGGGCGGGGACACTCAAACAACACAGGTGAGCCCGCCCAACAGGAAAAAAATTAAAAAAGGAAACAAAAAAGTGCATTAAAAAGGAGAATTATGAGGGGGAGTGATTTTCACTCAGCCTCATAATCTGAGCCGACCCGTGACACTGAAACGGTCACAGGTCGGCTCAGTAGATCGGGAAGTGAGAGAACACATACCGGCGCTCGCTCACTTCTCGTGATGCACAACCTAGAGATATACTACCACCTACAGGAGAAATGGACACTAGGGCACATAGAAAACCCAAGGCCAGCCCCTTGCAAATATAACCCCTCTCACCTGATCTGTTGTAGGAAGCAGTCCAAAGAGGGAACAATACCACGAGGGACGGAGCCGTGTCCCTCAATGGACTGCGAGAAAAGGATTTTACATGGAGTACAAAAACCATATTTTATTGACTGCCTATTGTAGAAGACGTCTTGATGATAATAAGCAACCTAGGGATGATCAAAGGCAGTCTAAACCGAGGGGCGGGGACACTCAAACAACACAGGTGAGCCCGCCCAACAGGAAAAAAATTAAAAAAGGAAACAAAAAAGTGCATTAAAAAGGAGAATTATGAGGGGGAGTGATTTTCACTCAGCCTCATAATCTGAGCCGACCCGTGACACTGAAACGGTCACAGGTCGGCTCAGTAGATCGGGAAGTGAGAGAACACATACCGGCGCTCGCTCACTTCTCGATCATGTCCCTGCAGAGAGCCGTGACTGTCACTCACGTCTCACTGCAGGGATTCCCCCCCTCCGATCCTCCAGCGCTGACTGGCGGAACGTACGGGGGAGGGGGCGGGTACAGCTGACTCTAGATAGGCAGAGCAAGCTGTCAATCCCGCAGCTGGGAGGATCCAGACAGTAATGTCGGGATACGTCCCGGATGCGGCATCTCAGTATACCGCGAGCATACAGTATACAAAGTGAAAAGAGCTTTGGGTGACGGTAGGACGCTAGTTTGTATCCTCCCGTTACCCTAAGGAGAACTATGGGGAAAAGCCCTGACCCCATAGTTCTCCTTTAAAAGCCGCTTGGAGAACCTTTTTGACTACAAATAGCATCTGCGGAGGGAGACATATTGACCGCAGGTTTTTTATAAGGTCCCCTTATAGCCGTAACAAGACCTTCTTACACTGTTGCTCCGCTGACCCGACCAGCAGTTAAACCAGAGTGTCTTGCCGACCAAGACCAAGACATAATCTGGTTACCGGTGACTTGCGGACCAAGACATAATTTGGTTACCGGTGACTTGCGGACCAAGACATAATCTGGTTAGCACCCATCCACGCGTCACACATAATCGAAGGCGACAATGATATGGTCAACGCAATCAATACATCGAGGGTCAACACCAGCAGACGCCAGGTCCCTGCTCAGGGATCTGGACCAGTCAGCCAAAGTCTTGGAATGAGTATGGAAGTGATGAAGGGTTGAAAGGCACCAAACACGCTCTGGTAATGCCACCTGTCCTGTGTCTGCCATGAACAAAGCTTTATTAATGCCAGACACAGGTGGGTTGACTAGCGAAGTAGACCGTTTCCAGACAAGGAGATAGAGCGCCATGGACTGTTTAGGGTGAAGGAGTTCTTGGTCTGAGAGTTTCCACTCGTTGTAAAATGGCCGTTTGGACACAACATAGTGTCTGCAAGGCACTCACAAGAAGTGAGTCTTCAGAGACGGTGGCAGGAGAACGGTCATAGCTCTGGACACGATAACTCCGCATATAAACTGGCCTGACCCGACAGGTTGTCACACGCACCACCACAGAGACAACACCAGTATACTTCATCAACTGGGAAAATCCATGCTCTTTGGCCAACTGAAGAGGCTTCCAAGACTTCCAATATCCGGCCTGAATGTACCAGTAGATGGTGGGAAGAAAATCTTCCCAATTCAAAACACAGAAATAGAGGAGCCATCCACTCTCCTAAGGACATTAAACAAAACTGAGTAGACCTAAGGTGGAAGGGGCTTATAGCCTCCAGAGGGCTGGCCTTCAAATCTAAGGTGGAAGGGGTTTATAGCCTCCAGAGGGCTGGCCTTCAAATCTAAGGTGGAAGGGGTTTATAGCCTCCAGAGGGCTGGCCTTCAAATCTAAGGTGGAAGGGGTTTATAGCCTCCAGAGGGCTGGCCTTCAATCATCTCCATGCTTAGAGTCCGTTTCTCCTTTAGGTGGCAGTATAACCCGAGGTTCCTCATTATGATCAGGCTATGACTCTCAATGGACCGTAGAGAAACAAACATTGCTGCCTTCACATGTTAGGTATGTTAAAGACAAATATCTCAGGTCTGTGTTTTATGGAATACCCAGGTCACCCTACACAACACACACATCTCAGACACATACTCATTGGTATCATCTGCTGCTGTAGCACCGTCCGGTTCCCTGGCATGCTGTTGGATCTTCCCGGATGTCCCGGCATACTTGCGTTCATGGCAGGTCGCTGCATGGCAGCATTATATTCCGGCCCTTGTCTCCCTACCGGCCCTGTGTTGGAGGGCTCCATCCGGTTCACAGCAGAGTTCTGCATGGCCCACTCTCCGCCCGGGTGTTGGCCCATTCCCCTGTTGGCTCCATTCCCTGCATTGACCAGACATAAGGCAACAGGCGATTACTACATGGCGAGACAAGCCTCAGCACATGATCTTCAGAAAACACACAACAATCTCCATACAGGAATCAATGCCAGTACCTGCGCCGTCACCTAGTGTCAGTTTATGTGAAAAGCAGCTGAATCAGAGGCTACAACCAAGATAAGAGAAACACAAACTCCAGATAATTACACATTATGGAAGACTGCAAAGATCGTACAAAGTGAAAAGAGAGCTCGTACCTAGCATCACAAAACTATCCTGGCCATCCATCATCCTCGGACTTCCCATCATGCCCTGCTTTGGCATCATTGGAAAATTATTAACATTCCGAACTGGAGGGGTGGAGTTACCCGGCATAGTGCTGTCCAATGACATGGCTCGATTGAAGGGAGGCCGAGTCACCTGAACATTCTGAGGGCTCCTCATGCCTGCAAAAGCACAGAGTATATAATCATAAAGCCGCGATTCAGTCAGATGATCCCTGACAAAAGACATTTATAGAAGTCTGAGCCCGCGAGGTCCCCGAGGATTGCGTCCAAGTTGTCCAAGTCGCCGGTCACCTGAAAGTGAAGTAATAAATCAATCATCAGGGCCAACACTTCCAGAAAAACATGATGTAGATCTAACCTCCCTGGCGGTATTCCCGAGGGTAGCTCGGGGTTACTTTTCCATACCATAAGCGGTAACCCAGAGCTACAGTCGGGAAAGCGGCATAGCATTTACTTGCCTTGTCCCTCGAGCGGCGCTGTGTTCTCCGGGCCGATGCCGGCTTCCGAGTTCCGTCCCTTGCGAGCGTACGCGTCGCAGGGGGGGCGGAACCGGCGGTATATTAAAAAGAAAAAAACGACTAAGACGGAAAAAAAAATAGACCGAAAAATGACATGAAAACAATTAAAAAATCATACCGCCAGGGAGGTTAAAACAAGCTTGTAAGATAAAATGTAGAAGGATAGATACAAATAGAAGACAAAAACACATTACAAGTGAGAACTTCCGCAATGGTTGGATGACGGCGTCATAAATGGTCACAGAATAAGGCCACTTACATGTGGAGTCATGTTATGGGCACCTACTGCACTGACAAAGCAGGTCTTGGTGGTGATACCTGTTCTAATAGACACATGCAGGCTAGCAATGCTGATATCTACTGGAAATGCCAGCTCCCTGGGTGCCCCCTCTGATTTTTGGGGTAGCTGACCGACAACTAATGTGCAATTTAGAATTTCACACGTCGTATGCTTGTTCAAGGTCTGTGTTTTAAGGAATTAAAACCAGAGACAGGTCAGGCGAGTGGCATTTTCAGAAAGGAGGTCAGCATCTGCCTACAATTTCCTCTTGGCCTCGGCTCTCATTTGAACTGCTGATTCTACAGGTTTATCTGCACACCCCTACGTCAAAAATGTCATAATGCGAGGACTAAGTCCTACTACTCATGAGCCAGCAGTCAAGCCTAGCTATCTGCCCCTAGGCCCAAAGCACTGCATCCTGGGAGAAGGTCACATGCTAGCCCAGATCCAGAAGCACTTGGAATTTTGCAGTGGCTGTAAGAGAATAAGAGAGTGGTGAGGTGGGGAGTCACAGCAAAGGTGAGTTTAAGTGCATCTGATGGGGGGGGGGGTTAAAGAGACTCTGTCAATTTGCCCATTCAAGGCACAGTGACAGGGTCTCTTGAAAACAGAAAGGTTTTAAAGGGAAGATCCGAGCATGAGAAAGGCTGATTTTTGTGATTACCTCCTCGGTGGGCTCGCTCTTTATCTTCAATTCCTTGTCCTGGCTTGAGGTGGGAACAGAGGAACTGCTGCACTGGCCCAGTTTGCTGTCCATTGGTTCTATTTTGGGTTTGATGTCCTTCGTCATCTGATCCTTGCCCTCGTCCTTGTCCAGCAGGTATCGCAAAAGCGCATTCTCCTTTTTCTTAGGGCTCATCTGTTCCTGCTTAATTGTCGGCTCCATGCCGGGGGCAGAGCCGGCAGACTCCTGCAAACTGTCCTTGCCCGTGGCTTCCGCGGTGATCTTGGCGACCTCGGCGGGCGAATTGCCGTTCTGTAACAGCTTGTGAAGGATGCGGTGCTTCTCCTGCAGCATGGAGCCGTGCAGATTGGACGTGGAGCTGACCCCGGTGGAGGAGGACACGCTGGAGGGGCTGGTGACGCTGCTGGAAGAATCTTTACAGCCCGAGTCCATGGAAGAGTTGGTCATAGTACTGTGACCTCGCTCCTCGGTAGGACACGTCAATAACTGCAGGAGCTTCTTGTGGCCTTTACTTTCTACTTGTGCCCGCTGGCTGTCGGGGCCTTCAACAATATTCTCCTTACTGTCCTTCTCTGCCAGGTGCTCCCTCCCGCTGGACTGGCACACAGAACTCTCCACTTGTCCCTGTTCACAGAACAACCCAGCCGGACTCTTACACTCCGGGTTTCCCATTTTAGCTTGCTGCGCCATGTTCACGTTAGGAGCGTTCTCCGTCTTCTGACCGGGCGAGGACAACGACGACAGAAGAGAACTGCCAACGCCTTCGCTTATTGCATGAAGGGCACTGAGCGAGCTACTCGAAAAACTCCGTTCTCCTGCGTTCCCGGACGACCCCATTGGAGAGTTCATGCCTGTGAGAAGACAGAAAATGATAAATCAGCACCGACCCATTCCAGGCTTAGAGAGATCAGGTGCAACCAAGACAGACATAAGGACGTAAAGCCAGATGTGCACACAAAGGAAACAGATAAGGGACATGCCAGTCCAATATTTTTTTTGTTAAAGGAGAACTATGAGGGGGGGGGGGGGCTTTTCACTCACCTCATAGTTAAAAAAAAAAAATGTGTAAAAATAAAATAAGGGATAAATAAATAAGTGTATTTATTGCATTTTTTTAGCTGTGCTGGTGTTGTAAAAAAATACTACAAATCAAAACTGGGAAAAAAGTGTTTTTTTAACGTTTTTTTTCTCTTTTTTTATATTTTATTTGTCCTAAGTGAGGCGTTAGACACACATATGTGATATAAATATGTAGCCCTATCTGTCCTCTAAAAAACAATATATAATATGTGTGGGTGCACTTTGTAAGAAAGTATATTACTGACGTGGAAGAATCACACAGCAAAAATGTCAAAAGTGTGTCAGTCATTTACGAACAGAAACTAAAAACAAGCTCAGTCATGAAGGGGTTAAGGAACACTATTACTATCAACTCATTGAATGTTCTTTCGCAAGATAATGCTTACTCTGTGACATTGTATAAATACACAGGTTAAAGGAGAACTATGAGGTCAGTGTTTTTCCCCATAGTTCTCCTTAGGGTAACGGGAGGACACAAACTAGCGTCCTCCCGTCACCCTAGGCTCAGTATATAGGGAGCTACAGCTCGCGGTATACTGAGACGCCGCAGCCGGAGCGGATCCCGACATTACTGTCTGGATCCGCCCAGCTGCGTGAGTGACAGCTGGCTCTGCCTATCTAGAGGCAGAGCCAGCTGTACCCGCCCCGTCCCCGTCCGTTCCTCCAGTCAGCGCTGGAGGATCGGACAGGTGAGGGGGGGGATCCATGCAGGGAGTGGTGAGTGACAGTCACGGCTCTCTGCAGGGATAGATCGAGAAGTGATGGAGAGCCGGTATGCGTTCCCTCACTTCCCGATCTATTGAGCCGACGTGTGACAGTTTCATTGTCTTATACAACACTTCCGCATTCTGACAGCGGAGAGGGGACCGAGCTCCCTCTGATCCCGTGACAGAGGCACTATGCTGGTCCCGGGCTCACACCGCTTTCCCGCTCGCGCACACCGGATTTCCCGCACGGCGCGCCTGAGCGGGCGGATGTAACAGGACGTGTATACACGCCCAGTTACATCCAAGAAGCTCCCGGCAGGCCGTGTATACACAGCGGCTGGCCGGGAGGTAGTTAAGACACTGGAGTTTAACGACAGTGGCCTGGCTGGCAATCTCAAACATGGCACACTGACTTAAAGTAGTGTTCCATGTCCAGTTCATCTTGCAAACTTTACAAGTCACCTAGCAGTTAACTTCAGTATGAATTGCTCTACAGTGGCTGAAGCTACAGAGGTCAGTGATGTCTTCTTGCAAAGTTAGTGAAGCATACGCAACACTTCTACTTGAAAGAAATTGCAGCGATGGCTTGTGAGATTGAGTCCAGCAAATCTGCTTTCAGATGACCATCAGTGAGACATCTTCTCGCTTGGATGACATAGAAGGGATTCAACAGAAAAACATAGCTGCTGCCAGGCTGCGTGTCAGCTGGCTGACCACCACCAATATGGTCACCCTGATGCACAAAACATAGTTTGGTGATCTACACCTAGCAGCATTTATAGGTTGGAACAAGCCAGGTTGATGGATCTTGGGTTGTAAGGATTAGTATACATGTAGTAGGCAGAGTTGCAGATCAAGCATCAAGGCTTTCAATTGCATGGGGTGTGGCACTAACAAGTACACAAAGACACATTTCATTCAGACTTGGATGTTATCTGGGGAGCAGCTTGTCTGTTTTCATCATGATGCAGAAGGGTCCTTGACCTCACAAAACTCCACTACATTCTATGGGCACAGCTCCCTGCAGTTATGTAAACTCTTTAGTGGGGCAGAATTAATAAATATACGCATGCTTCTCTCAGAGGATATTGCAACGTTATCGCACATTGATGAAATACCTGGAATTGGGGAGAACTGGCTGGATCCCATCTTGGGGCTCCCTCTATTCCTGGGAGACACCATAAGACCAGGCTGGTTGCTGCTCATGTTGGGGCTGCCATGCGGCGGACTGCTCATGTTGATGCCATAGTTGTTGCTCTGATACGGCGATTGCTGCATTCCCAGAGCCTGTGGTGATGGACCCATGTTGCCGGCAGGGCCGTATCTCATGCCGGGCATTTGCCCCATGTTGTTGGGCTCTCCCATGCTGTAGTTCCTGTTCTGTGGCGGCAAACCCTGTACGGGTGAGACATTCATGGCATTGGCGGGATTGGGATTCTGAGGCAGAGGAGGGCGCACACCTTGTGACATGGGACCTTGAGACATAGGACCTTGTGACATAGGACCTTGAGACATGGGACCTTGAGGCATTGGATTGGGATTAGGTCGGTAGCCATTTTGCTCTCTGAAACATGCAACACAAAAGAATCGGGTCACTCAAAACGTGGCTACAAAAAAAAGCTGAACCTAACCCTAAAATGTAATCTAACACTCACCCTATAAAACCCAACCACTAACTCTAAACCCATTGACCCATGAAAAGCCTTCCCCTAAAACCCAACCACTAACCCTAAACCCACTGAACCCTGAAAAGCCTTCCCCTAAAACCCAACCACTAACCCCAACACTAAAACCACTGACCCCTGAAAAAGCCAGGTCTTACATTACTGGGTGCCAGAAATATTGGACCCAAACATAGGCGTTCCATCACCAAACACTGCCAGCACCCAAGCCTCAACCCCAAAACCATCTGTCCCATTATAATTAACAAAGCAATCAATGGGTTATAGAGTCAAACAGCTCCAATGTGGTATTCCCATTGTTTTAATATACTTTAATTTGGATCAGTCATCATCTTTGTGTGTTAATCAATAGAAGCCTCCACTGAAGACCTTGATTCTTAAGCTTTTACCCCAGATAACCCAATAAAAGAAACCACAAAACACTTTAAAAGACAGGTATGTGTGTGCGAGGCTTTATTAAACAAAAAGAAAACATGGCAGCCACTCAAGTCAATGTATAGCTAGCAAGGCAAAGGTGCACATGGATGGAAATTGTGACTGCACATTAGATATGATGTATGCAACAAAAGAAAACTAAAGATAGGAGACACCACCAATAAGAGTCCCTCAAAGATAGAACTGACCCTGAGACCAGGTATAACATATATAGCTAGTTTCTTGAAAACTTCTTTGAGGACAGCTACGTGTACAGATATCATATAGAACATACCGCTGCAGGAAGTGAGTGGAGACGAAGGCATGAGGATCATTCGTGACAGGGTTGCGGAATAACTTGCTTTTGGTCTGCGCCGTCACCATGGTGCCATCCGCCAGAGAGAACCTGTATAGCGGCGTCTCCGAGTGACCGTGGACATAAGCTGCAATGAGAGGACCACAAGGCAACCCTCAGACACCCGGACCAGTAAGAGCCAGAGAAGACAGAGCACAAGTAATATCTGGTTATATTCCTAAATACCCAGCACAGTATAATTCATTATAGGAGTAGGACAAAGCAAAAAGGAGCGCCTCCATAGTGTAAAATGGATTAAGGATAAAACCCAGAGCTGAAAAAAGGTACTTACAAACCAGCTTTCAAAAACGAGCAGAAAGCGATATAATCTCAGGAGACCATCGAGATGAATACACGAAAATAGGGCGAGGGAAAGGAAGTGCTAGTACTAAGCCGAAGCCATCTGCGCGCTGACCCTCCTTCAGTTGACGCGTTTCTGAGGACAAACCTCCTTCATCGGGGTTCTGTTTGCTTTGCCCTCATCAGATTTTTAGTTTCCCTTGACTTTGAGGAGCTGCCCCCCTTGTATATACTTTTGGAAGACCATTTTCAGGGGCAGTTAGGCCCCATTCACATGTAGCGACTTATCGCGCGATTTCAGCTGCGATATCGCGAGAAGTCGCCGGCTAATGATAGTCAATGGAGCTGTCTTAGCTCCATGTCGCTCGTCGCGGTCGCAAGTCGCTTCTACAGGACCCTTTTTTCGGCGGATTTTGCTTTTTTCTATGGAGCCTGACGGAGAAGGTCGCGCTACCGTCGCCCCGAAAGTCGCGCTATCCCGGGCCGCTGCAAAGGTAAGTCGCTACATGCGAATGGGGCCTTACTGTGTTTTGGAGCCTGTGATTTTCACATATCTTTATAGTGCATGTTATAGTTTTACAAACCTCATGAAAGCAAAATGATAAAAAAAAAATTAGAGTATCTCGGGAAGAAGAAGAATAAAAACAAATTTGCAAGCAAGCATGTAAACTATAAAAAAGTGACATCAAAATATTCCAAACCAGTACAAAATAACCAGAAATGAGTCCGGCAGAACATAAAACATGTTTCCCTTCTAATAAATACAATTTGTAGGCTGAAGTGAGCCTGTCACTACTTCCCAAATATAGCACGGCTCAAAAACAGTAGGGTACTATAAAGTTTCACTACCAATGTCAACATGTCTGCCCCATGGACCCCCCCAAAAAAGAAGTGAGGGTGCAACACAAAAATTATACCAAGTTTGGTACAACTTTGCTCAATGACGCACCTCACACCAGCATGCCACAATGCAAAGCGTCGACCCCAGCAAGAGACATTCACACTGCAGTGTGGGATTGTGGGGGCATGACCGGGATCTGGCTTAGTGGCCAATTGGTAACTACTACAATTGGCATTATTTTAGGGGCTCCTGGGGCTGATGGGTCTAAGAGTCTTAACAAGCTAGGTAAAAGCAGGGGCACTTTAAGGCAGAATTCCTCTGTAACCTGCAGCAGGTCATCTATATACAGTTTTCCTGATATTTCTGGAATTAATTGACTAGCTTCCATGCTGCAGTTGACCCGTATGAGGGAAATTCTGATAACATGACCTATATAAAATAACTGTAGAGGAGAAACACCATGTATTGCTATTTTACAGAGCATTTTCCACTGACTGGTCCTCATCATAAAACAGTCATGCATAGATCTGGACTTACCTTCCTGATAGTGGCGTTTGGAGGTCCACTGCTGACCGTCACTGTGACACAGGAACCTCTGTATACACCTGCGGATTGTGTCCTCAAAGCCCGGCCTCATTGAGTTACGCAAGGAGTTGGGGTCGATATTCACCACTTTGCCTGTTATGAGCAGATAAAAGCGTGCACAGGAATCTCAGTTCACTCTATGACAAAAGGACGCAAGTCAGGTGATCTGCAATATTGCTAGATTGAGATTAATGATGGTCATGGAAGGCCTGACACTCACTAAGATCTCCCAGTATGTGAAGCACATTAAACTAAGAGGACCATTGCCCATAGAGGCTAGGAGGACCATTGCCCATAGAGGCTAGGAGGACCATTGCCCATAGAGGCTAGGAGGACCATTGCCCATAGAGGCTAGAGGACCATTGCCCATAGAGGCAAGAGGACCATTGCCCATAGAGGCTAGAGGACCATTGCCCATAGAGGCTAGAGGACCATTGCCCATAGAGGCAAGAGGACCATTGCCCATAGAGGCTAGAGGACCATTGCCCATAGAGGCTAGAGGACCACTGCCCATAGAGGCTAGAGGACCATTGCCCATAGAGGCAAGAGAACCATTGCCCATAGAGGCTAGAGGACCATTACCCATAGAGGCTAGAGGACCATTGCCCATAGAGGCAAGAGGACCATTGCCCATAGAGGCTAGAGGACCATTGCCCAAAGAGGCTAGAGGACCATTGCCCATAGAGGCTAGAGGACCATTGCCCATAGAGGCTAGAGGACCATTGCCCATAGAGGCAAGAGGACCATTGCCCATAGAGGCAAGAGGACCATTGCCCATAGAGGCTAGAGGACCATTGCCCATAGAGGCAAGAGGACCATTGCCCATAGAGGCTAGAGGACCATTGCCCATAGAGGCTAGAGGGCCATTGCCCATAGAGGTAAGGTGACCATTGCCCAATGCATGTTGGCACTCTGCTAGTTCTGGGGGCATCCCTCTGCTTTCAGATCCCTATGAATTGGTCACCGATCAGACCAATCAGCCTCCCCGAGATAAGCTAGGACCACGTATGCTCTCCTGTCCTCACACATGCCTGGGAGATCAGAGTATGCATGTTTGTGAAAAGAT
>NW_017307547.1:9279-22206 GCF_000935625.1 Nanorana parkeri | reverse complement strand
ACTTGGGAAGGGGGTGAGGAATACCCCTTTCACCACTGACTGGATCAGGAGAGGGGTGTGTGCCAGTTTTGTGTGGGCTTGGGCAAACTCCAGTGAACTGGGTTCACACCAAGTCCCTGCACATCATTTGTTTTTATTACAAGCCAGGGTGGCTGCGTGGTCCCAATACCTTGCTTATCTATGACATCACGCAATAAAATACACTTTCACTGTGAAACAAGCTTGTTGGTGCACTAGCAACATATCTTACCCATGCACAAGGGGATGTTGTACCTTTTTTTTTTTTCTCTGGGTCCCGGGTCCCTCTCAAGTTCTGTCCCAATAGTGACCGTTGTCTCACCATGCCAGTGTAAACATCTATTCTAGACTGACACAGATCAGCCCCCTGCTACCTCTCACCATGTCACCTGCCCAACACTCATCACTAGGGAGGAGGGAATGCACAAAATGGTCCTTCCGGCCAGCAGCAGGTTAAGATGACATTCTCCCAGCAGGCTAGGATGACATTCTCCCAGAATGCTGCTTTTACCATCAGGTTCCCTTTAAATGAGAGGGATACATTGGCGGAATAAAAACAAACAGACTAATGTCATAAGAGCGAGAGCTTTCCTGCATCCCTCCCAAAGATATCGTCTACAGAGATGCATCAAACCAACCCTCTTCACCAGGGAACCATGCAGGAAGGTCGGCGGCGCAATCCCCGCCACGCAATGCATCTGACGGCCAACAGGTGGTGTGATTGAGCCGCTGTCAGTCTCCAGTGATAACATCTGCAGTGCACTGCTTCTACTATCTGGAGTAAACAGACTCGGGCACGGCTCTTCTGCACACGCACACACACACACATACCGCTGCAGCAGCCGCGTCTCACCTGAGAGGTCATGTCGGGTGATAAAGCTCTCTGGGCTGCCGGAGAAGACTCTCTCTATGGTCGTGATACGTCTGGCCACACAGATCATGCAGGATTGCAGGTCTGATGAAACAGAAGAGGGGAGGGGAGAGACATTAATCAGAATATATTACTGCATTATACAACACAATGACAGAAGCCTAATAGGTCAGGGAAATAACATAGAAAATCCGACCCAATCTCTCAATAAGACGTCTAATATCAACTCGAAGCCCCATAAACCTTGAAATTAGGGATGCAGTGATACTGGTATCGGTGCCGATGCCAAGTATTTGGAGCGAGTACTCATCCAAATGCTCCGATGCCTAGCCCGATACCTGAGCTTCCATTATCAGTAAGCTGGGCAGCGAGTCATTACACACTGCCCGGCTTCCTGATTGGTCGGGAAGCTGGCTCCATGCTCCCTCGAGGGAGCATGGAGCCGGCTTCCCGGCCAATCAGGAAGCCGGGCGGTGTGTAATTAGTATTATTATTCATGATTTATATGGCGCCAACAGTTAGCGCAGCGCTTTACAATATAAGGAAGACATTACAATCACAATTCAAGATGGTAAGGAGGGCCCTCGTCCCTGAGGGCTTACAATCTAAAAACTTGCTGACCAAATCGGGAAGCTGGCCAATCGGGAAGCCGGACGGCGTGTCATTACCCGCCCACCAGCTTTCCGATTGGCCAGCTGGCGACGAGGAAGCATGAAGCCAATCAGGAAGCGGGGCGCCGTGTAATGACTCATTGCCCGGCTTCCTGAATGACCAGCTTCTCACCCAACCAGGAAGCCATGCAACGAGTCATTACAGGACACCCGGCTTCCTGATTGGCCAGAAAGCCGGCTCCATGCTTCCTCGTCACCTGGTGACGAGGGAGCATGGAGACAGCTACCCTGCTAATTGGGAAGCCGGGTGGCGAGTCCCGGCTAATCAGGAAGCTGCTTGGCTGCCTTAATGGGTCTTCCGGTATCGGTACCGAAAAAAAAAATATTGGTACTTGTACTCGATAACAAAAAAAACAGTATCGGTGCATCCCTACTTAAAATAGTGCTGAATATGGAGGCTCTGGCTCTGCCTCTAGATAGGCAGAGCCAGCTGTCAGTCACGCAGCTGGGCGGATCCCGTCATCTACGTCGGGATCCGCTCCGGCTGCGACGTCTCAGTATACTGAGCTTAGGGTAATCGAAGGACGCTAGTTTGTGTCCTCCCGTTACCCTAAGGAGAACTATGGGGAAAAGCACTGACCCCATAGTTTTCCTTTAAGTGCTGAAAAGTCTCCCCCAGATCTACAAGTCCCGAGATCCTCGCACCAAGAACAGCTCTGTGACCATCGATATGATGTTCAGTGTCCAGATCCATGTGAACCATAGGTTGTATGTTACACCGATAAGATTAGACCCCCGTGTAATGCAGGCCGAGTCACTGACCTTCCCCCTCCTCCATCATGGCACGTGGCTGCGACAAGGCGAAACATTGCATGGTCTCGTATCTCTGCCGCGGGTCCATACCGCCATCTTCCAGGTGATCCAACGGCGTCTTTACCAGCATGCGGCAGTTAAACGTATGACTCTTCTGTCTGGGGGTTTCATTCGACCACGGCACCCCGTTAACTTTAGGAAAATAAGAGGAGTTATTGTTAGTCCGGCACATTTATTTATTAAAAAGGTTAACAATGAAAGTTACATTTTTTTTTAAAAGTGGCTGCAACCCTCAAAATGCCCTTTTTTTTTTTACAAATCTAAGTAGAGAATTTCCCACTAAATCTAATTATAAAGCAATGTGTAAAAAAAAAAAGTTTCCAAATACCTTTAGCTTTTGTACCAGGTCACATGACCGCCTTGCTCCTTCCTGGATCTGAGCAGCCAGGGAGGTGATTGAGACCAGTCTGCCTTGCCGTGAATTGCAATGACAGGAGGAGCCCCTGTCAATCAAACACTATTACCTACCCCCTGTCAGGTGTCCGGCTGCCTATGTTGCCAGCAGCACTCTCAGATGGGACAGGGAAGAGTGTTTGATTGACAGTGGCTCCTCCTGCCATGGCAAACAGGTCCCGCCCACCACCCGGGTCATTCGGATCACAAAAGAGCAAGGCAAATGGTTGCCATCACTACCAAAAGAAAAAACTATGGCTTTCTGCCACTTACCTCCTGCCCAATATAGTGCGACCTACCTGTGGATTTGGGCAGATTCTTGAGGAAGTCTTTGCGGTCATCTTCGTGCAGGATGGTGTAGACGCTGGTGTTGACCAGATCCTCCTGCTTGTACTGCAAGTACTGGGTGACGTTCTCCGACACGAACACAATGCTGCCTTCCCGGTTCACCACGAACAGGAACCCGTCCAGCGCCTGTCCACGGAGACACGCAAAATGTCACACGAGAAACGGCATGGTCTCACCCATACTGTCCATGTCACATGACAGTGAAAGGCCCGGTGATACGCCAATAGATCGGTCCAATGACGGCTGTACACACCTGCAGCAGAAGAGGCCCCAAAGAATCCTTATCGATCACCCCCGGCCCTGTGGATGACACGTCTGCCTTCTGGACCTCATCGTCGTTGGAGGAAGCCTTTCCTAAAACACAAGCAGGAAAAAAAGATTTATGCAAAGACCAGATCAAAGATCGCATGAAGAAGGCCAGGAGATCGCAGCATATCTTAAGGACAACCTGTTAGGATATAAATATAATCAGCTGCCGGGTACAGCCATTGTTTAATGGCCACCCCCATTCAGGCTACATGTCTCCACCAATGACACTCACTCCATTAGTCCAGGTAGCTATTGTAAGTGGAATAGAACATGATGGGAAATCCAAACAGGAAGTGAAAACTATCCAATGGGATTTACTCTCTTTGCCCCGGGAGCCATTGTCAGTGGAATAGAACATGAAGGGAAATCCAAACAGGAAGTGAAAACTATCCAATGGGATTTACTCTCTTTGCCCCGGGAGCCATTGTCAGTGGAATAGAGCATGATGGGAAATCCAAACAGGAAGCGAAAACTATCCAATAGGATTCACTCTTTGCCCCGGGAGCCATTGTCAGTGGAATAGAGCATGATGGGAAATCCAAACAGGAAGTGAAAACTATCCAATGGGATTCACGCTCCTTGCCCCGGGAGCCATTGTCAGTGGAATAGAACATGATGGGAACTCCAAACAGGAAGTGAAAACTATCCAATGGGATTCACTCTATTAGTCCAGGTAGCTATTGTCAGTGGAATAGAACATGATGGGAAGTCCAAACAGGAAGTGAAAACTATCCAATAGGATTCACTCTCTTTGCCCCGGGAGCCATCGTCAGTGGAATAGAACATGATGGGAAATCCAAAGTGGTCAACAGAACAGGAAGTGAAAACCATCCAATGAGGTTGCCGGTCCCAGTGAAAACAAAAATGGGGTTTTTCCCTTTGCTTTGGAGACATTACATCTCACTTGTAATGATCAACGAGTATTTTCTGTGCTTGCAGAAAAGATGTTCTTCTCTGGAAAGCAGAAAACAAAACGCAGCCACCCCAGCTAAGGAATGCCGAGACGCAATAGGCGACATGTTGTGTTTTTAGGTTCAGAATTAAGGATTCATTTTTAAAATTGCATCTAAATCTCTCTAACCAAATTTCTTTCCTTTTGATCTGTTAAATATAATAAAAAAGCATTTTGTTAGATCTGTTAAAAAAAAAAAAAACCTGCTGATCCTGCCAGACATCATGTGAACTTGTAACTTCCTATGTTCTCTGCTGACTCCTATCAGTTACAAATGTCATCTCTGAAGGCTACAAAAAGCCCCCGCTCTATCTTACGTAGAAGGGAGGTGTTCTGAAGTCCTAACACACTTCACCTCCAAATGGTGACAATGCTGCTCCTCCGCACAATGCAGCAAGTGAGTGTTGTCACCCTAAGACAGGAAGTGTGTTACTGGCAGGTTCACCAAGTGGAAATAAAAGGGAACAAACCTGAAATCTTTTAGATTGTAAGCCCTCAGGGGCGGGGCCCGCCTTACCATCTTGTCTTGATTTGCATTGTGATTGTAATGTCTTCCTTATATTGTAAAGCGCAGCGCACACTGTTGGCACTCTATAAATCCTGTATAATAATAATAATAATAAAAAAAAGGAACAAATGTGGCGGCCAGATCTAAAGTCTGGTAAGGTGTAATAAACAACATTTCTCTTCTGGGGTTTAGATACACTTTATGTATCCAGTGCAGTCCGACAGCCGTCTTCAATCACAACCATCACCTCCATGAGATGGTTACTAGCACAACAAACTCTTTATATTGGATCTGTACAAACATCTAACGGCAAACTAACTATACTGTGTTTGTTCTTTTCCTTTATTGGTTTGTTCTCATCAGAAAGGGATTGAGATAAAAGTCATAAAATGTTCTGGCTTTCAGTACGTCTATTCACAGATTACTACATAAAAAGCCGATTTCTCCTTCACCGACAGAGACACATATTCAACAGAAGAGGGAGGACGACGTTGTTGTTGTTGGTGGTGGTGTAGTGTTGTCATCACCCAAAGTTCCCCAACATCCCCCACCGTGAGGTAAAAAGTAAATTTCCTCCTGATACAAGGAAATGAACCAGATAAAAAAGGGAGTCTTCTTTTTTTTAATATACTTACAAACTCCTAAACACCTTTATTGTGTCGATTAACATCCCGCGATCTGAGGAGCTCCTACACACGAGACCATTCCTTACAAACTGTTCATTCCTCTTCTCGCCTCCTACACACTAGACCAGCGGTTCTCAACCTTTCTTGGGCCGGGACCCCTTGGTAACATTTGCCAGGTTGTGGTGACCCCCCCCCCAATGGTAAAATTTAGGAATGCACCAATACTAGTATCTGTGTGGGCTCTCAGTTGGCCAGTGTGGGCTCATGTGTGCTCAATGGGGCTCTCTGGCGGCCAGTGTGGGCTCATGTGTGCTCAATGGGGCTCTCTGGCGGCCAGTGTGGGCTCATGTGAGCTCAATGGGGCTCTCTGGCGGGCCAGTGTGGGCTCATGTGAGCTCAATGGGGCTCTCTGGCGGGCCAGTGTGGGCTCTCTGGCGGGCCAGTGTGGGTTCATGTGAGCTCAATGGGGCTCTCTGGCGGCCAAGCCAGCATTCAACTCCCCTCACACCCGCCAGCTCCCCTCTCTTTGATCCTCCTCGGCTGCCGGTGCGGCAGCGCCATCTAGCGGCGCGGCCGGAGAACTGACACTGCTGCTCTAGGAGGTGGTTGTGGAGCCTCTCGCCTAACTCAGCACAAAGCATGTGGTGACCCCCTCAACAGTGGGTTGTGACCCACTTTTGTGTCGCGACCCACTGCACTAGACGTAGGCGCAATGATCCAGGATGAATATATTCGTTGTATTGCTTGTCATTTATATACCGATTCGCTTGAAATAAGGAGAAAGAACGGGCCCAGCAAAGAGCAGATCATCCCCACGTGTCGCCACTGTCTGAGCAGTCTATAAACCGGTTTATTTAACGACTTTCACATCACCCGTTTATAGGCTCGTTTCCACCACTGCTGACACTTCTTATGTTTAATAGGCCAAATAAAGAGTGGCTTTGTAAACAGAACGCTGCTTTACATGCTGCTACATCAGCTTGGGGAATAGTTGTGATATCTGCGGGGGGTTTTGAAGTTGGATATTTATAGACGGTGATCTCCTGCCGTTGGGACACATGGAAGAAGCTCGGGGCCTGTGACACTGCATGCCAGCTGTTGATCACTGTTGGCTGACAGCGGCCCCCCTCATTGAAAAACACTGCTGCCATAAAGATCTAGTTCACACAAGTCTGATCAACACAAAGACACTTGGGAAGGAGTCTACAGGTATATGAATGTGCATCTTGAAATACCATTCATGGCAAAGCACCAGGTTTGCCTTCCTCTCTTCCCCCTTTCCAGAATATACCTTTCCCTCACCCCCCTGCTGCTGATTTGAACATCAGGAACCAAAGGAAATGCCTGGTACTTCAGGTAGGGAGGAACATGTGACCGTGCTGGGCCAATCAGTGCAGTCACATGGGAATTCCATAGCCCTAAGGAAGCTACAACTGGAGACTTCTAGCTTATATAAGACTTTTGTACCCTTCTGGTGGATGAATGGAATAGAAGGGAGTTCAGAACGCGTTGCTGAGGAGGGATAAAGTAGCATGACCCTGTTGATTTGTTCTGCACACACCAAGCACAGGTTCCCCTTAGAGGATAATGAAACCCTTGGGGAAGTGTTTCAGAGGCTGTGCGGATATGGGCACGTTTTTGCACAAATGCTGGATGTGCCCAGTAGTGCAAAATCTATGAAAGAGAGAGACTGTAGATTACTTTCAGTACTGATGGGGAAGACTCTGCCAATGTGTCCGGTGGAAGGACTCCTCAACCTTAGGCCAAGAGGACTCAAGAAGTCCCAGCTGTGCCAATGTGTCTGGTGGAAGGACTCCTCAACCTTGAGCCAAGAGGACTCACAAAGTCCCAGCTGTGCCAATGTGTCCGGTGGAAGGACTCCTCAACCTTGAGCCAAGAGGACTCAAGAAGTCCCAACTCAGGCTCATGTTACATGTCCTCACCGCTGGTAAATTATGTATCGCAAGGCCCTGGCTTTTATGGAGGTGAAAAACAGGATCCATTGGATATTTATGAATGAAAACTTAATAGCAAGGAATAGGGACAATATGGCCAAATTTGAGAAGGTCTGGGGACCCTGGATTAGGCACTACCTACCTTCGTCCTTTGACTGCCTCCTGGTTTTGTAGACTGCTGCGTATAATGTAGTCCACTTTTACTGATTTGGGAAGTCCCGGTGATGCCCCTCCCCTACTTTTTTTTCTTCTATCTGGAATTGTCCTTTTTTCTTCTTCTTCTTTCTGTAGTTCTTCCTACTTTTTGATACTATGACTGCATCCGGCTTGACATTTCTCAGTGTTGCCGTTTGTCAGCTCTAGATACTACATTGTTTCTATCCGACTTTATTGCTCTCATGTTGTTCATCAAAACGTATTGATACATAAAAGATCTCAGCGCGGTATACTGTATGTAGCCGAAGCTACATACAGTATACCGTATCCTTCCGTATGTACCCGGCGTATAAGACGACCCCCGATTTTCGGGGGGGATTTTTTAAGGTCTCAAAACCCGTCTTATACGCCGGCAAATACGGTAATTGAAGTACAAGAATGTCATATATTGCGCCTTCGCAGTCATTAGATACGGGAGCTGTATTAGTTTTCTTTTTTTCAGGCCGAGTACATTTACTGCAACTACAGAAAATACCTGTTGATCCCGCCAGAAATGCAATTTCCGTGCCATGTCCTGTGTGACGCAGGCTCTCCGGGTGTAGGGACCGCTGCCTCGGGTTTAGGAGCTGCCGCTTAAAAGAAGTCTGTGTGCTAATTGTCTATGCCTGAAAAGTACTTGGCGGACAAGGCTGGAACATGAAACACAGCCCAGTACAGGATCTGATCTACGTCACTTGATGCGGCTAAACTTCTGGTTCCTCCCTGATGATTGATGTAAGCCGCCACTGAAGCAAAGACGCTCATCATTCTAGGACACTAACAGGGTTATTCACAAAGGGGTGACGAGTTTGAAGAAGGCAGGAGAAGTGAACAATCTAGGACCTTGGTTCTCAACTGGTGGGTCGTGACCCAAAAGTGGGTCGTGACCCCATGTTCAGTGGGTCGCCGCATGCCTTCCACTTTTCTAGGCGAGAGGCTCCTCTGCCTCCCCCTAGCGCAGCACCGTCAGTCCTCGCGCCATGCAGCTATTCAAAATATGCCGCCCGGTGCCGAGTGTCTGCTTGAGGTGGGGTGGGCTGGGCTTATGGCCGTGAGGAAGCTCCATCCATACGTGCATTGCTCACAGCACCTCTACAGGTGATGCACAAATGGATGGTGCTCCGTCACAGCGCATTCCGGTGTGGGAGTGCCATCCACAGTTCTATCGCCCGCATCGGAACGCGCGGTACCACATGCCATGCGTTCCATTGCAGTGCATCTTGGGTCGCGACTAAATGACCAAGGACAATTGTGGGTCCTGAGGTTACACAGGTTGAGAACCGCTGCTCTAGGACAACGTAGCCGATCTGGAAAAACTCTACCATTCAGCTCACTTTCCAGTTCAGCGATGTTGTCCTGGATCGTTCACTTCTCCAAACTCTTCACCCTTCTGTGAATAACCCTGTAAGAAAAAAAACAGAGGCATGCTGGTAGTGGGGCCGGGGATTTGTTTTGTTCCTGTAGGAGGCAGTATAACCTGAAGGTTAAAGAAGTCCTGTGTCCCTCAATAGACGAAAAAGAAATGACACATTTGTTCTTAGGTTTTGCAGGAATGCCATTCACGCTCTATGATATACAGATGACCAATAGAGGGAGAGGGAGTAAAAAATGCCAAGGCCAGTCAATGTTACTCATGGATAAAGGTGTTTGTAATTCCGGAATGTGAACTTACTGAACATAAATTGTTGAGGGCAGGCTCACACCATTTTCCGGACCAGATCTGGTCCGGGAAAATAATGTGGACCTGCCGCAGTTCAAGTGCATTCCAGACCTGACAAAACGAGACACACAGTATTTTTTCTGGCCTGGAACGGACTGCGCTGGTGTGAACAGAGGCCAGAAATAGCATAGGGATACATTAGGATGCATTTTGAGTCCGGAAACTATCTGGTCTGCAGATGATCTGTATGTGGTGTGAATGTGCCCTCAATAGCTGGGTGTGAGTATCAGCTCTCAGGAGGTGCTACCACATTTATTTTATGTAGAACAAAAGTATGTAAAGGGAAGGAGGACAGAAAATGGACGATACAGACTCAGCTTCAAGGTGCTCCCATACTGGACACGTTTTAAATACTAGAAACAATGACGTGTATATTTGTGTCATAAATCCATTAAACATTGATAATAAAAAAGCGGCAGATCCTCTTTTGACGACACCCAATAAAATCCCCCCATTGTCCTTTACGGACTTTCCAAAGACAAAAGCATAAGCGGAGCGGAGCGTACCTTGTTCTTTAATCTGGCGAATCTGCCTGACGGTCTCTTTTAAGATTGCACATTTATCAGGTTTGACATTGAAGTTGTCAATGTCGCTGAGGTTTGCTGATATCAGCTCGGCCAGCTCTTCGATGTATTTGCTCTCCTGCTCACGTCTTCTCTTCTCCCCGCTGCAGGTCAGGATAGGAGAAGAAGAAGGAGACAGCGATTAGCATACGTAATTCAGCGCGCTCGCACCGTCTCCGGTGCTTTATGCATATGCAAAGACATCGCTCAGGAAATAAACGGGAGCTTCACAGGGAATAGGGAGCGAGACACAGACAGGGACAAGAACAGCCCACAGCGAGGATCATGTCACACAGGAATTAATCATGACAAACTTGCTGGAGCACCAGAAGGCCGGGGGCTCCCATTTTAAACGAAAAAGGGTCTCATTTCATACACCTCTGCTGCAGTCTCCGACCCCTCTACACCCTCCATCTATAATAGATGTAAGGATCTTGGCTACTACATCTCACAGGCCAGGGCCACGGCTAGGTGTTATTTACACACCCCAGCGTTGGCATACTCTCAATGGAAGAGCCAGATAGCCAGCACAGATGAGGACACGCATACTTGCTTTTAGTTCTGTAAATGCTCAGGAAGGCCAATACTCTGAGGCCAGGGCAGGCCGAGCAGTGAGAAGTGTAAACACAACCCAGACCTGGTCAGGCCGAGCAGTGAGAAGTGTAAACACTACCCAGACCTGGTCAGGATGAGCAGTGTAAAGTGTAAACACTACCCAGACCTGGTCAGGCCGAGCAGTGAGAAGTGTAAACACAACCCAGACCTAGGCAGGCCGAGCAGTGAGAAGTGTAAACACAAACCAGACCTTGGCAGGCTGAGCAGTGAGAAGTGTAAACACTACCCAGACCTGGTCAGGCTGAGCAGTGAGGAGTGTAAACAATACCTATCCCTGTGCAGGCTGAGAAGTGTAAACACAACCCAGACCTTGGCAGGCTGAGCGGTGAGAAGTGTAAACACTACCCAGACCATGGCAGGCCGAGCAGTGAGAAGTGTAAACACTACCTAGACCTGGGCAGGCCAAGCAGTGTAAACACTACCCAGACCTGGGCAGGCCAAGCAGTGTAAACACTACCCAGACCTGGGCAGGCCGAGCAGTGTAAACACTACCTAGACCTGCGCAGGCCAAGCAGTGAGAAGTGTAAACACAACCCAGATCTGGGCAGGCAGAGCAGTGAGAAGTGTAAACACAACCCAGACCTTGGCAGGCTGAGCAGTGAGAAGTGTAAACCCTACCTAGACCGGGGCAGGCCAAGCAGGTGAAAAGTGTAAACACTACCCAGACCTGGTCAGGCTGAGCAGTGAGAAGTGTAAACATTATGCAGCTCTAGGCATGCTGAGCAGTGGGCAGTGGTGGAAATGTAAATCTTTGGGCTGTATTTCTATTATAAACTTTGATTGGAAATTTTAGCATGAGAGGGAAGTTGCACAGCACAGCGGTGCTCAGAAATCTGGGCGGCAAATACTTATATAAAGTGCGGATTTAGGTAAACTGATTGGAATAGCGGAGTTTAGCACAGCTGCAGTTCTTCCTGGACAGAACGATCAGTACACCTGCCTGGACTTGTTGTCTGGCACTATGTATTAATGACGCGCCGTGCCAGAGGGGGGCGGCTTACCTGGGGCCTGGAGTGTCACATAACGATGGCTTCCTCTTTCTCGAATCGCCAGACAAAGGGTCCAGAGAGTTTTCACCTAACCCGCTCATGGTGAACAAGCATCGGCAGCTGAAACACAAAAAACACAACAACGACTTGCTGTCAATCGGTTCAAAAGGAATCCCAACAACTAAAAACCAAAAACACACGAGATACGGCAACGGAGGTTTCCAAATCCAAGCAGCGTGAGCACCCGAATTCCACTTGGGGTAGGCAACCTCGGCTCTCCAGCTGTGCTGAAACTACAAATCCCATAAGGCATTGCAAGCCACAGGCATGACTCCCACAGGCATGATGGGCAGTGGCGTAACAATCACCATGACGACCAAGGCGGCCGCTATGGGGCCCCCGGGGCACATCCGCCTGGGTCGTCATGGCATTTCAAGCTGCTGGCTGTCACTGGCGGCTGTGAGGAGAAACCAGCCGCTATTCACATGTGCAGCGGCGCATACTTCCTCTCATCCGCTGCCGAGTCGGTGACAACCAGCAGCTTCGGAGGAGGTGGCTGGGCCCGTCGGCGGCAGCGATGGAGGAGGCAGGTCTTAGCGATGGGGAGGCGGGCCCGGCGTTCGAAAAAAGGGCGGAGGAGGCGGGGCCCGCAAGCGATGGTGGAGGAGAAGGAGGCAGACAGAGGATCGGCCAGACAGGTAAGAGGGCTTGACCACCCGCCTGAGACCCTGCAGATCCCACCACAGAGAGTCTATGGTGGGCTCTGCAGGGTCACCCTCAGGTGGGCTGTTTGGGTTATCAGGTGAACTTATCTAGAAATCACACCGGGCCCCATACAAGATTTAGCTATGGGGCCCTGTGATTTCTAGTTACGCCCCTGATGATGGGATTTGTAGTTTCAGCACAGCTGGAGAGCCAAGGCTGCCTACATTATGCACACGTTACATACAATCTGAACATGAACTACAGACGGCTGAATTTACACAGGGACCTCAGATTGGCGCCGATTAGGTTTTAGGGCCCATTCACACCACATCCAGATCATCTCCAGACCAGATTGTTTCCGGACCCAAAATGCATCCTAATGTATCCCTATGCTACTTCTGGCCTCTGTACACACCAGCGCAGTCCTTCCAGACCAGAAAGATATGGCGTGTCCCACATTGTCTGGTCTGGAATGCACCGGGACTGCGGGCCGGTTCACACCGTTTTCCGGGACCAGATCTGGTGTGAACGGGCCCCGAGGATGACACTTGATGGGTGTAATGCCCTCAGCCAGCCACCAGAGGGTGCAGACATCCCCCCTAGGTATATGACCCGGGCCCATCAGTCTCTGTACGCACCCCGGACACTCAGCCTACCCCAAGGTTATTCAATGAGA
>NW_017307547.1:6838-8309 GCF_000935625.1 Nanorana parkeri | reverse complement strand
CCCCCCAAACTCCGCATTCATCACCCCACCCATTTCTGTCTATAGGGTGGCTACGCTTCCTTGTGGAGACCCCCTGGAGCCTCAGCGTAGCCACTCTTACGTGTGCGCTCCTGGCTGGGACTACATCCCTACATGCCGGGGCTCCAGGCATTGACACCAACAGGCAGCGGACCGGTTAGAAGCAGAAAGGTGCCATGCATGCGTACAGAGCATGATGGGACATGTAGTCCTTATGTACAAGGACATGTGATGTACACGGTGTGTGCTCCCCGCCTGGAAGTCCTACAGGGTTGATGGGCTACAGATTGATCATCCCACCTCTGTACAGGTGGGGTGTGTGCTGTAGTTCTGCAGATCTCAGGCTCACTCATCCCACCATACCAGATGACGGTTGTACAGGTGGGGTGTGTGCTGTAGTTCTGCAGATCTCAGGGTCACTCGCCCCACCATACCAGATGACGGTTGTACAGGTGGGGTGTGTGCTGTAGTTCTGCAGATCTCAGGGTCACTCGCCCCACCATACCAGATGACAGTTGTACAGGTGGGGTGTGTGCTGTAGTTCTGCAGATCTCAGGCTCACTCATCCCACCATACCAGATGACGGTTGTACAGGTGGGGTGTGTGCTGTAGTTCTGCAGATCTCAGGGTCACTCGCCCCACCATACCAGATGACAGTTGTACAGGTGGGGTGTGTGCTGTAGTTCTGCAGATCTCAGGCTCACTCATCCCACCATACCAGATGACAGCTGTACAGGTGGGGTGTGTGCTGTAGTTCTGCAGAACTCGGGCTCACTCATCCCAGCATACCAGATGACGGTTGTACAGGTGGTGTGAGTGCTGTAGTTCTGCAGACCTCGGGCTCACTCATCCCACCATACCAGATGACGGTTGTACAGGTGGGGTGTGTGCTGTAGTTTTGCAGATCTCAGGCTCACTCATCCCACCATACCAGATGACGGTTGTACAGGTGGGGTGTGTGCTGTAGTTCTGCAGATCTCAGGCACGTGGCACACTGTACAGGTGGGGTGTGTGCTGTAGTTCTGCAGATCTCAGGCACGCGGCACACTGTACAGGTGGGGTGTGTGCTGTAGTTCTGCAGATCTCAGGCACGCGGCACACTGTACAGGTGGGGTGTGTGCTGTAGTTCTGCAGATCTCGGGCACACTGTACAGGTTACTCCTGGGAAAGAGAATACAAAGAGAATAAAACAAACAGTCTGGAAGTGGAGGAGGAGGAGGAAAGCACACACACGCCAGGAGACGGAACCAGGATGTCCGCCAGGAGCTTCCAGTATCATGTCTGTGATCGCTCCGTTATATCCCGCCAGCACCATGGAGCGCCGCCAACAAACAGGTCCATGTACATAGAGGCAACCAGCACGTGGCAATAACACGTGACATGCGTATCGTTCAATGAGAGCAGACTATGTCACAGCTGGAGTGCGAGAGCGGCCGGTCTCCCCCCCCCCCAA
>NW_017307547.1:4851-5525 GCF_000935625.1 Nanorana parkeri | reverse complement strand
CGGGCCACATAGGCGGGTCAGAGAAAAGAAACATGTCACTTCAACCCACAAAATCCAGTGCCCCAGAGCAGTGCAAGGCATGATGGGAAAGGGTTAGGACAGAAGTCAGCCCTGACCTATGGTATTCCGTGCCCCTGGTAGGAGCAGTCACCCCCACCCTTCCCCCGCAGAGTATTTCCATCTTTTCTGAAAAGAAACATGTCACTGCAACACACAAAATCCAGTGCCCCAGAGCAGTGCAAGGCATGATGGGAAAGGGTTAGGACAGAAGTCAGCCCTGACCTATGGTATTCCGTGCCCCTGGTAGGAGCAGTCACCCCCACCCTTCCCCCGCAGAGTATTTCCATCTTTTCTCCCAGACTGCCACCGACAATAACAAGGAGGCGATGCGGCTGTATTTTTAGGTGATGGGGTGATGGGGCTCCGGGGAGATCTCCCCGATGTGATCACACACCCACGCAGCTCACTTCTGTGGTGAGAGGCGGCCGGGGAATTGTGCTGCTGCGATATATTCTGCTGAAAAACAAGTCAGCGCAGGCCAAATCATCCCGTAATCCTCCTAACCTGGGGTCACATCTGGTGAGATGGGACGGGGGGACGCATTCAGGATGAGGAGGAGGATGAGGCTGCCAAAACACGAGGCTTCAAGTGAACCCGAGGTCTGTTTATTGCTT
>NW_017307547.1:1476-2234 GCF_000935625.1 Nanorana parkeri | reverse complement strand
ATATATATATATATATATATATGTGTGTGTGTGTATATATAAGTGTGTGTGTGTATATATAAGTGTGTGTGTGTGTATATATATGCGTGTGTGTATATATGCGTGTGTGTGTGTGTGCATATGCATGTATGTGTGCGTGTGCATGTGTGCGTGACACACACACACCTCCTTTGGGCTCTGCAGACACCTCAATGTATCACTGACTCCCAATAAACAGGAAGTAGTATAAAGAGTAAACATCATACATGTTGTGTGGACTTGTCCCCATGTCGCGGTGCACGCGGTGCGTTTATACAAGGCTGATTGATGACTAACACGCCAGACGATGGCACTTGCAGGGAAGCCCCCCGAGGCCATCGGAGGTTCTCCTTTCCAGGCCGGGCCCCATCTGGCAGGACAGACAGCGATGAAAAGAACAGACTCCGCGGACGGCGAGGAAGCGTCTACACCGCCGATCGCCACCAAGCTGCACCTGTCACCGCAATGCCACCTAGCTTGTACGATACCGAGGCAGACATCATGGCTTCTGCTGATCCTCCAGCTGCTGCAGGGCGGCAGTTAAAGGCGAGTGTACAAAGGACTCCCACAGCCATGGACGTTACATTCAGCTGCTGGAGGATCGGCAGCAGTGATTGTAGCTGTGTGTGGAGTCTGCTCGGCCGAGTCACATTATAAGTTTGGGGACTCCGGTGGAAACATTTCCCCTTTCACTCCAAGCGAACATTTCATTTACTCCGTGTGCCGGACATTATCAACTA
>NW_017307547.1:1061-1456 GCF_000935625.1 Nanorana parkeri | reverse complement strand
AAATATCAAATCTTTGTTTTCACCCTTGCCCTGCTTTGTTCCCTCTCAGTGCTGCTGATCTGCAGCCACTTCCTGTCTACATGATCCGCCACTTCCTGTCTACATGCACTCCAGCGATGGCTGCATGACGTGACTCAGGACGGCTCTCCTGATGGTGACAACAGTGGACCGTGTCTGTGTAATGTGTGATGAAACATCTACTTGTAGTCTCCATCAGAAGTGTCAACCAGGACAGAGCATTGTCACCCTATAACAGGAAGTGTCTGAACCAGCACAGAGCATTGTCACCCTATAACAGGAAGTGTCTGAACCAGCACAGAGCATTGTCACCCTATAACAGGAAGTGTCTGAACCAGCACAGAGCATTGTCACCCTATAACAGGAAGTGTCTGAAC
>NW_017307547.1:0-557 GCF_000935625.1 Nanorana parkeri | reverse complement strand
TATATATATATATATATATATATATACATACATACACACACACACTTCAATGCAGGAACCCCCCAGTCTCACTCCTATTGCTGCATTTTATTTCTCATAGCACACATAAAGGATCAGTCGTCCCCAACAATGGCGTCAGGAGGTGGATTCAGGAATGGAGACGCGGATACATCCCGGTGAAGGACATACAACACCTCTGAGCAGACAGGACTACACCAGTGTGAATGATCATAGACGGACACACATCAGTCTGCGGTGACACACGTGTGTGGCTGGGACACGGCTGGTGCGTGTAATCCGTGGCACAGCCAGGCTGTAATCCCGCATATGGCACAGGGAATCATTAGCCATGGTAATTAGCCGGCTTTCTGGGTGCCCAGAGGGAGAGACGGAGAGGAGGGAATCAGACACAAATGGTACATCAGCAGCTGTGCATTTAAATTGATTTATCGAGCGCGGCTCGGAGCGATACGCAAAGCGGGGAGCGCTAATTAGAAAAATAAATTGCTCTTGGAAGATATTTATAAAGCAATCATGTAAAAAGCACAGATTGCAGT
>NW_017307546.1:493394-502499 GCF_000935625.1 Nanorana parkeri | reverse complement strand
GAGGGATGAATTGGTAGAATTAGATTTTTGAGTGTAAAGGTTCGCTTTAAGATCTGTGTTTTTAATGTCCCCAAACTAGAGCTGGAGGGTGCTTTTTAAAAGTTTCAACAAAGCTGCTTGAAGCTAGCTAAAATCATTGTCCATAAGCACAAGGCATGTGTACAGGTAACATGAGTTATTTTTAGGTTTGTAGTGGGTTTTTTTTAATTATTATTATTATTATTATTATTTTGTTTTGCATCTAATGTCACACATCAAAAACTACCAGCACCCAAAACTAATGTACAGGTATAAAGACCACTGCATAGGCCTTGAATTTATGATTGTCACCTGCTGGCCAGCATCTTAAACCAGGGACATTGTCCATGCACTTGACATGGAAAAAATATATAGGCTTCTAAGTACATGTAACTTAAAATGACAGGTTCCAACTCCTCCACGCTCCATTAACCAAGCTAAAATCAGAAAGTTTCAGATAAACTGGTACTTGCTGGTGGATGTTGGTGATTGTGTAAATGCAGTCCTTATAATAGAAGTGGTAGCTGAGCCAACTTGAAGGGAAATTCATATTGATTTAGTCCTTTCTAATATCTAATGTGCAGATTCAGAAACATTTGGCCAACAGTTGAGTTGGACGAGGAAGTTACAAAAATGAAATTTTGGAAAGCAGTTTAGACAACTCAGAGAAGCACTTCGTCTTGTAAACTTAAAAGGTGTGAAGTTGAAAAACACACTGTAACCAAATGGGTATTCAAAAATACTTTCAAAGATTTCTAAACTAAAGAACAAGATGTTCTATTTAGTAGTTCACTAATCCCTAGAAGTGGTGGCTGAAATAGTTGACTTATTTGAGGCGGCCAAAAAGTGAACAAAACAATTCCATTTCCCCTTGCGGAAGGGGTGCCAGATTGCCGGTAGCTATGGAGGAACTTGGCTTTAATGTGCAGCCTGGGAGACCACCATGGCTCCCCAGAGATGCAGTGTAGTGAGTCAGTGTAGTCAGCCAAGACAAGTGTGTGTGGGTTTTTTTTTTTTCTTTCTGGTTTACCAGGTACAAATAAGTGTGTATGTGTGTTGGGGGGTAGAGAAGCATGAAACGAGCTGAGATTTGCTTCATAAAGACCCTGACGCGGGACCATTCGCTTCATCAACAATCTCTTTATACGATTTGTATGTCTCTTTAAAGAACCACATGCTGTGTTTAAACATTCAAATTCTTTACTTTTACCTAAAATTGCCGAGATGCCATTTTTAAATGGTGTGGAAATCCCACGTGGTTGGAGTGGCTGTCTTGCAATCCCAATTGTTGAATTGATCAGCTTCCTGGGCTTTTGACTTCTCTAATGGTGTTTTCACATTGTGTTTAAACAGGATGTGTTCTGACATCATCGTGTCATTGGCCCTTTCTTTGTGCTCCATTAGACATGTTTCAACAGACCTAGAACTGATACATAGCTGCTCTGCCTTCCACAAATCACTGCAATGATTTTCTCCTTGTTGCTGTTAACAAGTGGTTATTCCCTATTCTAAGATGATGTGTTTCTGCAGAAGTTATCCCCCCTCATGAAACAAAAATAAAAATGATAAATACATAAATCCGTTATTTAAAAAAATAGGGCAGATGTTTGAATGTAATTTTGTGTTTACTACAAGTGTGTGTAATGTCATGGAGACTTTCTACAAATGGAAACCTGTGAAAAGTACAATGTTGTGCTGATTCCTGCCTGTGCAGGCCTGACCTGATGTCTTGTTAAAGGTGAATTCCAGGAACAAAAACATGATATATTCCTTACATATAGTATTTGAGGTTGAATAAAGACACAGGTCCATCAAGTTAAACCTATTGCATGTATGCATGTGATTCTGCGTGTGTACGAGTCCCCGTGTGATCTTGTTCTTAAAGGAGAACTATGGGGTTAGGGCTTTTCCTCATAATTCTCCGAAGGGTAACGGGAGGGCACAAACTAGCGTCCTCCCGTTACCCAAAGCTAGTATACCGCGCGCTGCAGCTCGCGGTATACTGAGACGCCGCAGCTGAAACGAATCACGACAATTATGTCTGAATCCGCCCAGCTACGTAAGTGACAGCTGGCTCTGCCTATCTAGAGGCAGAGCCGGCTGTCCCCTCCCCCGTCCGTTCCGCCAGTCAGCGCTGGAGGATCGGACAGGGGAGGGGAGAATCCAGTCACTCCCCTGTCACGGCTCTCTGCAGTGACAGGATCGAGAAGTGAGCGAGCGCCGGTATGTGTTCGCTCACTTCCCGATCTACTGAGCCGACCAGCCGACCAGTAAACCGCTATAAATTGTAATAATGCTAAAAGCTCTGGTGCCTTGTGATACAAATATATACATAAAATTGCACATGCCGGCTTAATGGGAAGCAGCTGGTATTCCGAGAACAAAGTCTACCACAAGTAGTGTTGAAAGCTGTTTTTAATATATTTTTATTTTAAAAACATGACTTTTGCCTTTAAGTTAAAAGTATCAGAGCTATAGCTTACACTCCGCTGTCGTGTGGTCGGGATCATGTCCTTTACCTTGTGACTTGCTATGCTACTTTTGTTCTTGTGTTTTTATTGAGACGTATGTTAGTGTCTGGTGTAGAGAGGCCCATGTATCAGTTTTTTCATTTAAATGCAAGTTGTTTTACCTTGTCCTCTAAAAAATGCTAGATGCCTGGCTTCCTATTGACCTTTTACTTCAATACTTGTTGATCTAGAACTAGTATGCAGACAAGGACTTCTGACTGACTTTAAGGCCTAAGGGTGCCCAAATCCGCGATCGATACGATAATCGTACGATAATTGCGGGAAATCCCGCGATCGTACGATTATCGTAAGGTGTGTGGAAGCTGTGCGGCCTCTACTACTGTAAGGTCGCACGACTTTTAACTTACGAACATGTTTGAAAACCCGCCGAGCATCGTACGATGTTCGGCGGGTGTATAGCATGTTCGTAAGATAAAAGCCGGACGGGCCGGTGTGCGCAAGCGCACACTGCCCGTTCGGCATTGCGGTCATCGGAAGCCCGCCCCTCGGGGCGCAGCTTGCGATCATCGCAAGTACGATCTGCCTATGCAAGATAGGCAGATTGTCCTTTTTTTTAAGTACCTTACAACCATCACAAGACAAAAGTCTTGCGATGGTTGTAAGGTGTGTGCCCAGCATAAGGCAGGGGTCTCAAACTCATTTCAATCAGGGGGCCACTTGACAAAATGTTTTCTCCCATGGGGGCTGTGTGCCAAATTTCATACTTCAAAATACACTCTCCACCCCCCAACCCTTACCGTACACAAAAAAAACTGCCCCTGGTATGGTTAGTATATTCTCAATTATGAATGAATGGGAGTGATCTACATCACCTCCTGTTCATTCATGATTGTGGTTATAGTAAACATACTCTGTCCATGTTATGAATGAACAGGAACACTCATAAAGGATTCCTGTTCATTTATGACAGGGGATACAGAAAAAGAGATTGAAGACTTTTTGTGTCCTCAATCTCTTTTTTTTCTATTTTAAAAGGGAACTATCAGGGGTCTGTTTAGACCCCTAATATTTCCCAGAAACCCCTAAAAGTAAAGTAAAAATATTTAATAAAAAATGAATTAATCAATAAAAATAAATATAAAATAAAAAATATTTAAACAATTTGAAAAAAGTAAAATAACAAATATTTTTGGTTTCAGTTTTGAAATTTCCATTTCGGTGCACCTTTTTTAATACAAAATATAAAACACATACACACACACACGTATTGGGACACCCCTCCAAATCATGGGATTTAGGTGTTCCATGGCCACAGGTGTGTGTGTGTGTGTTGGCGTGTACTCATTTTTGCTGAGCTGTGTATGTATGTGTATATAAAATTATTTTTTTTTCTGTATTTTAGCGCGAGGCCAAAAAGTTTTTTTTTTTTTTTTATAATGGCAGGTAAAGAAATAATATTGTTTTTAACACAATAAAGGTCATCTGCGAAGGTGGACAGACCAATTATTTTGAGAGCTTGAAATCCTAAGTACAAATGTAGAGGTTTTGGACAATGATGTTTCCGCTTTAGAAGGGGTATGTGAGAATATCCAACACAGGTCAGCAGTAACTGATAACCATTTGAAAGGAGTGCATAACATACATTTGAATAATACTACACTATGCACAAAGGCCACAGAAATAAAGCATTGCAAACCAATTGACGTGTGTGTAAAAGTGTGGTAATCTTGAAACAGAACTGTTCATGCACTAAAGTGTACCTATTCCTCCAATTTGTACCGCAGGCCTTTGCATATTGTGTGAAAACCTTTTCATAGGCCGTCACTAGCTTTGCAGGTAAAAGCTCAGCAAAAGTTTTTTTTTTATTTTTTATTCCCTTGCAATGTGCCTTTGAACTTGCTCGGGAAATTTGGCTACTACAGGAAGAGTCTGCTGGGGCTGCTTACATCACATCCAACATGGTGGCACCCAGAAGCAATGTTGGAGCTTTTAGGTGTCTAAACAGTGGAACTTACCAACTGTGAGCAGTTTCTCCTTACAGGCTGTAATCGGCTATCTGGTCACTCTGACACAGACCACTGGCGCTGTTTACAGCCTGTAAGGAAAAACCGCTGAAACTCTGCAGCAGGAAGAACGGGCACAGTTATGTGCAGTGAACGGGCTGACAAATGCCCAGGCACCAGAAATAAATTTCTGGTCGCATTGGCAACTTGGCGCCTGGGATTTGCCAAGCCCTGCCTTAAGTTAGCTCAGCTACTACTACTGTCGTGAGGACTGCATTTATACTTGCTACCTTTTTTAATCTGTTGCAGCATTTGATCTTCAGAGACTTTTAGCACTTTGGGAAAATAAATGCTTATGATAAGTAAGGAGTACAGGCAAAATGAACTAGTTTGTTGCGCTCGGTGTTGGTGGATCTCTTTGGTTTGGGGTAGGTTTAGTTGTCACTAAACACAATGTCAAACTATATACGGTGAAAATGGTGATAAATAATTCTATGTGATAAATTAATAGATAGTACTTAAAATCGTGCTAGTTTGTGATCTATAAATAAATATATATAAACATATGTTGTTGATTAAATAGTGTATATAAATTATTCTGTGGTGACTCTAATTGTGTAGGATTACCGTGGTAGCGGTATAATGCTTATACCTAAAAAATTCATTGGTACCACTATAAGTGTCTCAACATGGCTTGTTAGTGAATTACAATATAGTGAATGTATACTTTGTAAATTGTATCAAGAAGTAAAAACTATCAAAAAATCGAAAAATGAATAGATAGATAAAATAAATAAATAGTTTTTTTGGGTAAAATTAGGTACCTCGGCTTATATTCGGGACGGCTTATACTCGAGTATATACGGTACTCCTAGCGCAACTAATTGATTTGAATAAAGTAAGGAGTACAGTCTACATATAAATGCTAAGCTGTTGTGATGAGGCAGAATCTGTGAATGGAAAGCCACTGCAGAAGTCACCACACTTGTAGACCTCCTGTCCCTGTTACTGAATGCCCTTACCGTGATATGGACAGGGATGGGAGGAAGAGTCTGCAAAATCCAGAGCATTGCACACACGGACCACAGATCTTTTACGATTGTGTGTGCTTCTAAATTTTTTTACATTTTTTTTTTAAAGGTGGACTTTACGTTTTTAACTATTTTTTAACACTGGCCTTTGATTTAGAACATATTCCAGTGTGAAGGGAGTAAGGGACTTGTTTGGTTTGAGTTGTTGTTCTCGGTGGACTCTGCATTCTGTAAGCTGAGCGAATTTTGGTATTTGTTAGTATGTAAAACAGAAACAAACTGTCCTTTTATTGGCCAGTTGAGCTTTTTAGTTTTTCTAATATGCATGGGGTTGTTTAGGTGGTTAGGACATTTAAAGACTGCTAATGTGCTACAAATGCAAGCTGTGTAAGCATCTGGAAGTCTCTGGTCACACCCAGGTGTTTTGTCGCGCAAATCTGTGTGGCACAATGAGAAATCCCATTCATTCCTATGGCCCCTATTCAATCCAGAGCATGTTGTAGCATGATGTACAATGCCAGATGCTCAAAAAAGTACATGAGCTTCTTTTGACAGTTTACAGCGCATTTTGTCTTCAAAGACTCATTAGGAAACGCGTGACGCAAGAAATGATGCACTTTTTCCGTGCATTTTCATGTGCTTATTCACGCACCTTTTGCCCATTTACATCAATGCTTTGAATCTGCCAGCTGGAACGTGCAACTTAACTTACATGTAAGTTACACAAACGTGCTAGGCAAAAACATGCGTAAATATGCACAAAAACGCTGACACCTGGGTGTAAAAAGCTGCACCCTGAAGATTGTTCAGAGCTCATGGCTGTTTTAGACATGTCCACCTATTATATGATACATTTGAATGAATTTTTTTGGGGGCGGTGAAGGTTGTTCATTAAGTACATGACTCTTGTTTTTTTTTTGCATTACGAGGTGTTTAACCCCTTCACGACCAATGACTGGATTATTCCATCGCGTTCTTTCACTTTACCAGTGATGGAATAATCCCGTCATGCGGTACAATGAGCGCTGGTCTGTTGAGGGACCAGTGCTCCTTGAGTTCATGCTGTAGCAGGGTCCCTCGGGGTCTGAGGCAGACCCTCAACAGCAAATTAGAGGTTCCAGCACTGTGATCACTGCGATAGGTACAATCAATAACAGGAATCACCAGCACTCAAACGTATGTGTGTAGTATGAACACTTTTTTTAAAAATGTACTCGTCACTTCTTGTCCTAAAGCCAATGTTTCGGGGCCATGCAGGGTCCCTTTTTCAGGGTGACGTAGTGACAACAAATATTGCAGTTCAAACACCTTTTATAGTGCAAGCACACAATAAGACATAAAGTACCACCCCTATGACATCATAATGATGTCAAATCCAGCCATAATTACACCAAACAATCGTGACCAGAATAACATAAATCGTGGATTATCTCGTATATGGACCTACCCTGTATGTGTCCTACTGGGCTTCGTACTCCTAGATTAATGTTAGGAGAGGAGAAGAAGGGATCAACGTGGCAGATGGAGAAAACATTGCTGCTGCACAAGTCTTGTGCCATTTGTCATGGTAGCGCCGCCAGAGCAGGGCGTCGCTTCAGTATATATCCCCGCAGTGCGGGTATAGGCAGAGAGTGCGCAGACGCTACTGGGCAGGACCGCCCCTAGCGCCCCCGTTGACTGGTAACCGCTGCACGGTGATAAACTATGACAGCCACCGCTGTACCACACTGCCCCGACACAAAAAGACAGCAACCATGGGAAACAAAGGGGATAAAGAAGTTCTAAACTATATTTTTATACAAGTAATCATATTTCATAAAAAGATGTTATGAGGGCAACATGATCCTTACAGTGGCAGAACACATTAAATATCAAGACAGACAATCCGAACAATAAATAGAAAAAGCCAAGTCATGGCACAGAATAGTGAAAAAATTGTTCCCCGAAATACAAAATACATCATGTTAGTGTGTCATGTAAGGGTCCACAGGTGTAGGATGCATTCATTGAAGCATTGCAAGGCTTAGCCAGGCGTAAATAATTAAGATCAAAGCCGGGATGATTGTCATAAATGGCAGGGGTGAAACCGGTCACATCGGAAAGATGTACCAAACACATGTACACCATGCGTCCGCAAGGTGCTTCAATGATGTTAAAAGTAACTGGGGCCCCCCAGTTTAAGAAGGGGCTATGTTAAAGATCCTACAGTAGCCAGTCATAAAGAAAGTACCGTATCGAGCGTAAAAAGCTCCCTGTGTTGCAAGATTTCATCTCGATTCCCCCCTCTAGGTGGTCTCTGTACTTGTTCGATAACTTTTGCTCTAAACTCATGTAGCTGATGATTGGAGTTGGCAAAATGTGCAGCGACAGGTTTGCTAGGTTCAATCTCCGTTCCTGCCATGTTTATCCCTTCTCCTCTCGTAACATTAATCTGAGTACAGACTCAGTAGATCTTTATATGAGATTATCTATGATGGTATATGATATCTTATTGTGTGCTTGCACCATAAATGTGTTTGAACTGCAATATTGTCACTATGTCACCCTGAAGAAAGGGACCCTGCGTGGCCCCAAAACCTTGGCTTTATGACCAGAAGTGACAAGTAAATAAGCGTTCATACTGCACGCATACGTTTGGAGTGCTGGTGATTCCTGTTATCGATTGTATCACGGCACAGCGCCATCCGTATGATCACTTCAAGCACCAAGTAATTAAAAGGACTGTTTGCTGTATGGAAGTGAAGCTGCAAGCTGGTTCAGTGTCTTACAAAAGTGATACCAAGTATCTCTGAGGAGAATACAGTGGGGTTGATTTACTAACCTTATAAACACGCCACAAACGAGTATACACCTCTGTAGTGTGTTCCCTCCCAGCATGATCTATTGGTGGAATCTAGACACCTTTGTAGTGTGTACACACCCAGCAGGTGTGTTGTGCAAAGCCCTGCATGAATTGCAGGGTGATGTGTAAATTAGCTCTACATTGTGTTGCTTGCGTTGATGAATGCAGGAATGTAAATGCATGAGCTAACCATTTTTGTCTAAACTGTGAAGCAGCATTATATATGCATCATGTGCATGATTTTTCCATATATGGCATTCGTGGAAATATGCTTTTAGAGACTTTTTGGTTGATAAATACGTTTTGCTGTGAAAAAATCACACGCACCTAGTGCGTGTGTTTAGGTTAGTAAATCACCCCCAGCATCTCCTCAGAATACTCAGTATCAAAAGCCCATGTAAATAAAAAAAAAATATTCCCTTTTTTTTTTAAGTTTTAAACAATTTTTAAGATATTAAAAAAAAGAAGTTAGCAAAAAGTAAAAATCTTAAAAATATATGTCTAATAAAAAATTAAGAAAATATAGAGCTGAGGAGGCTATTCAAGTTTAGGAGACAAACGTACCACATTCTGAAGTTCCACACTAAAATTGTATTTCACTCCTTGTATTTTGTGGCCTGTAACTCCCAAAATAAACTGAAATCACAGACATATGATATACCCTATAAATCAGGACAAATACAACCATTTATTATAAATTACTTTGTTAGCTACACAAAATATGTACACCTTTTATTATC
>NW_017307546.1:447700-493271 GCF_000935625.1 Nanorana parkeri | reverse complement strand
ATATATAGAATTTATATATGCATATGTCACATCAAATTTAAGAACATTTTCTCCATTTAAAAAAGGTGTATATAATATGTGTAGGTGCAATGAATGAAGATGATGGAAATTATGGTAAAACCCAAAAATGTCAAAATTGCTCCGGTCCTTAATTGTCACTAAGAGGTTAAAATATTGTACTCGGATTGTCAGCTTTTAGTTTTTAACGTATAATGCTTTAGCTTTATAGAAAATGCAGAACTGACTCATCACTCCATATCTGACAGTGTATCTTCAGATGAGACACAGTAGATCAACATTTGATTGGAACAGCAGCATTCTCTGCAAAACATGTGATTTTTTTAATATTTATTTATTTATTTTTTGCCTATAAAAATAACCCAGGCTGGAGCCAGTAGTGTGTTTTTATAATGAATGGTGATGTGTTCATCTAGATCCCGTGTGCAGTCGGAGCTTTCTCTCTGAGATTTGGCGCTCCATTCCAGCAGCGCACAATCCAGGCTAGTCAGACCCTCTACATAAATGCAACAGATCGACAGATGCAGAACGCATCGGTTAAAGCCGAACACACAAACAAGATTATAAGCTTAGTGTTATGGGCAGCTGGCGTGTGTAGGCTGTTTGCAGGAGGCAATTACACGGCACTGCTACAAATCAATTGAATTTTCAGGCTAGAGGGCTAACGAAATAAGAAAATCCCCCTGCACACCCTTGCTGTACGGTCACATAGGGGGCTCAGTGTGTGACTGCAAATCCCATCTACACCTTTCCCACCAGCAATGTGCTGTTCATATTGATGTGGCAGCGCTCCCCGACTCCAGCCCTATTTTTAGGGCTAGCATTTCTGAACATTAGGCATGGATCAATAGGCAATTGTGATAAGCCAATGTTTATCTAAAATACACAGCTGCTGCCAGCAATTCTGGATTTTCTTTGTATATTTTTGATGGTTCTAAGAATTACTGTGACTTGTTTTTTTTTTTTTTTTGTGTGGTTCAGGCAAGGTCTATACGGCAAGTAATCTATACATACCTCTCAATGGACATTCCATTGCTTTCGGTGTTTTTGGTTCACTGAACAAATGTCTGGAATAGAGGATTTTAGTTGGATGTTCTCAGATATCACTCCTTTTGCTAGTAACCTTTTAATGCCCGTGAACTGTTATTTAGACCGCTCTGTCATCTGAAAATAATTGTGTATTGAAAGCTGCAGAGACTATTATTTGTGGGGAGGTTGTATACACATATTGTATATAGTATTATGTTATACATCTTTTACGTTTGTTGTTAAGGGAACTCAAGGGAGAAGACAAAGTTAGGTCAAGCAAGTGTGTGTGTGTATGCGATCCTCCGCCCCGAACTTCCTGGTTGCAGCGGAGGTGATTGAGGGCAGAGGAGCCATTGGCTCCTTCTGCCATCAATCAATCTGCTGGGGAATGGCCCGCCCCAGGGCTGTGTGTGGCTATTGTACACAGCAGCCTACATGTTCTAATTCTTTTGTAAAATGCAGACCGTTATGGAGAAGAGGCCTGTCACATGACTACCAGCCCTCCATCATCCATCTCCCAACCCCCCCCATAATAGCTTTTTAACCGCACTCCGTATGCTGCACTGTGATTTGTGTGGCTGTGATTTTTTCTTTTTAAACCAGCAGTATGGCCATAGTTAAGTCATACCATGTGTTCATCACAAGAAAATATGCGATTGTTGCACGCTCAGCGAGATTTCTTTAGAATAGAGCACGCAGTTATACCTTTCCAGGTGACCACTCTGCAAGCCTCCCCAATGCGGACAGAGAGAGGAATAAAAACCAGACCCCTTCTCACTTCTCACTTTACTAAAACCTTTTTGGCACATCTCTTCCTTTTTTGTGATCACAAGCACACCACCATTCAGCTTTGCATGCTGATATGAAATCATCATACATTCGTATGTTTTTCGTTTACTTACAATTGCTGTTTTTCCAGTTCCTGGTCCACTTGGGCATTAGTGATGTAGCCTATGCCTAAGTGATACATCCTGGGAAGGTTACAACAGCAGGGCATTGCTGGGAAATTTCACCTGTAAACTGCAAAGAATCTCATAAGATATCAGGAAAAGGCAGTTTTTCCCCTTGAGATGATGTGCATGGTCACATGTCATAGTCACATGTTCCAGGAAGTAAAGGGAGATGGATTAATCTGCCCTAAGTAAAAATGGTCACTGTGAGAAGAATGGGGAGGAAAAGAAAAATAAGGTAGGCAAAGAATAAAAAGCTGCAATTACTAGAAGTATGTGTTTTGTCGTCACTAAACATTTCTGAAGGTGACTGTTAAAATCTGGGTAAAGTTCCACTTTAAGACTGCTTGTTATTTGGAGAAATAAAGGACAGATTCAGATGACTTGTTATGCACAACGGTGTGATTTGCAGTGACATGCCATGGAATGAAATAGCCCCTTCATGATATAAACAGTTGTGCTTGTCTCAAAGATGAACTTCATCTATTTCCTGTTCCACCATCCCTAGCTTTCTGAATTGCTCTGTCACTTTCTGTAAATCTTTGTTTTCGCCTAGAATGTCATGGGAATTTTTTGAAGACGTATAAATAAATGGAAGAGGAGACCCTTCTTCTGCGATGTGAATAAGCAAAGCATATTTATTAATTGGAATCTAAAAATAAGTTCAAGGCGAATATGGTACAAAAGGATCAGTCAGTAGATTTCCTCCTGTTTTTTTTTGCTCTCCTTATGTTTATATGGGCACATGATGCTTTACAGATTGCCATGAAAAGCTGCATATGACTCGGAATTCAGCAAAAACACCCTCCAGTTAAAATGACACAGTGGGGATGGCACTTGTGAAATGGTAAACTAGGTTTCAACTCTTGCTCATGGGGGAATAGTTAAGAGTAGCGGTGAACTATATGTAAACTGAAACATGTTCAGGATGTAAAAATAAACTGGAACATATTATATAATTTTGCCTAAGGCGGTAGACATTAATCAAAGGAGTGTAGCCGAATATCTTGTCTGAAGAAAAAGATGCATTGTTGAATGAAATGTGCTGTTACAGTCATTTCCACACGCATTAATGCATTCATTAATATGAAGATTGTTGAATGTTTGAAGGTTTGTGGAGCAAATGTGCAACAACCTTGGTTGTGTATAGTTCAATCTTTTTATCAAAGTTTGCTAAAAGATGGTAAACAAGAACATTTATTGTATAGGTCACTATCCCTAACAGCCAACGAGGGCTCCTTTCTAGGTGTATACTAAAAAAATTTGATTGGGTTCATGTTTCAAGAGGAAGGATCCAAAGGGGGTGTTGATTATTTACAGGTGTTATACTGTGCTTAACTGGCTCAGAGAGACCATGTAAACATAGGCAGCAAGTCCTTATTTTTAGACCTCATTCAGATGAGGCCTTTATGTTCAGAGGTGGATTCCTGCGACAAGAATTTTCAGATTCTTGTGGCAGAAATCACAGGTGGCTATGAGCAGCCTATACAAAACACTGAGGGACTGCCAGTGGTGCAGCTGTTTGCGTCCAGAGGTGATCATCTGTCTATAAATGCAGGTAATTGGTCCACGTGTAATTGACATCTAAACACAGACTGACAGCTGTAGTCCCTGCCAGCCTGTTATTGCTGTGTGCAGAGTGAGCAGGTGCAACTGTCCGGAGCTACCTGTGATTCCAGCCACAAGAACACACCTTCAGACATATAAACCTAGTGTTAATGAGGCCTTATTGGGGAAGTCTGGAAGATTTTTTACTTTTTTGTAGAATTATAGTTCCGCTTTAACTGCTAACCTAGAAAAAAAACTGTAAACACTGCTCAATATATTCATTCTTACTTATTCTAAGTTTTGATTACGTTAGAAAGGACTATAAAACCCTGTCAAGTTTTTTTTTTTTTTTTCTTCTATCCGGTGGTCTGTTAGAAAGCATTTCCCTCACTTTTCGTACAGGTGGCAGCAGTCTCACCAGGCAGGAAGTGAAGAAAAATCTGCAACAGAGACACAGACATAAATAAACATCTGACAGGGATTCTAGCATTCCCCTACTCCAGCCTTTCTCAACTAGGGTGCTAGGACACCCTGCTGTGCCTTCTGGCTTCCTCAGGGGTGCCTCCAAATTTTGTGTAGGGGGGATGCAGACTGAAGTGAAGGGGACTCCTATACGAAAGACGGGCTTCTGATGTGAAAGGGAGGTGGGCTACTGATACAAAGGTGACTGATGTGATCGAGGGTGGGAAACCATGATTTGAATGGAGCACTTCAATGTGAAGATGAAACCAACTTTTTGTGTGTTCTTGCGTGGTGTCCCCCTTAAAAATCTGACATTCGATACTGGAGGGCCTCGAGATTTTGGATACTTTTTAAAGGGTGCTGTGACTAGAAAAAAAAAAACTGCTGCCCTACTCTACTAAAGAACACAACTTGTGTGTTCTGTCTGTATTGCAGTTGTAGAGTTACCCTCACTCCTGTTTGGTGAAACATTGTCAAGTGGACAGGAAGTGAGAGTAAATGTCTCTAACCAGATAGCAGTAAAAAAAAAAAAAAAGCTGACCATGCTTGTAACCCTTCCCGACTGTATCCAAAACTGAGAGAAAAGGTTGTAGCTTGCCGTACACTTTAAGCTCGCATTCACACCTGAAGGTTTTCATGCCCATTCGACGTGCGTTCACGGAAACGTGCTTGTGTTGCCATTATTTTCTAATGGCACCCCAAAGATGTCCAAGAAGATGTGCATTTTTGCTGCACGTTTGTGCTCTTGTGTACATAAATGTGGCACACGTGTCACAAAATCTGCTACGAACGCTTCTTTGCCGCATGTGCACGCCCCATTAAAGTCAATGGGGTCATGAAACACATTAACCCACTCGTGTTCACGCCACGCTCGGGTGTGAATTTGGGCTAAGGTTCACTATACTGTGTGATACGATGCATTTGTGTCTTATTCTCCAAAGCAACAAGCAAGCATTCGCCATAGCTCCTGAACTAGGTTGCCCACTGAAATGAACCTAGAGGTAGCTTCGGGGACCTGTTGGGTTATGATTAGTTATATGTACACTTTATCCTTGAAATATACATATATATGAGAGAGACGAGGATCTTGTAAGCTTTGCTTTTGAGTTAATATGTACAAGGCCTGGGTTTCCTAGAAAATGTTTCTCATTTCCATATGTAATGCACTAGGGGGTGGCCACAATGGTCATGTCTGTAAACTTTTGGAAGGCACAGATCTTTCTGTTAGAGGAAGAACATGAAGGTCTTTGATTGTCAGCAAATAGGTTTCCGGTGCTCCTGATAAAAATCTTGGTAACTTTACATCTTCTGCAGTTTCCTTGGTCTGGGAAGATGGATAGTGCTAATGAACAGATTGTCACTAAAAGAACAATATTTAATCCGTTGCCCAAGGGAACATTTTTATATGCTGGATTTACACGTGCTTGATTGACTACTTAATGCTGGTTTTAAGAGCATTTGATTTTGCTTAAATGGCCTGGCATTTTTATGACCTAATTTACACAAGACAGAGATACCAAGGTCCCGATGTAGGAGAGTTAACTACTTACTTCCTGCTCCCGCTGTGCTCCACTAGTCTGTCCACATTCAAAGCTATTCCTGATCATTCACAGATTTAGTAGAACTAGTAGAACTCTTTTTAATTTTAGTAGAAACATGACAGACACTCGTATATTTTTAGAGAAATCTTGTTTAAGGGAAAGTCTTAGCTTTACACTAGATTAATTGAAAGATGAAGTTTAATCTGCTATTTTTTTTCTTCCCTGGGTTCTTGTTTCCCCCTTAACATGCTAATTACCTTTTATTTAAAAAAAACCTTTCCGTTTCTATTACATACTTTTATTCAGACCCAGTGACGGCATCACTAGGTCTCTTTGCTTCTCTGTGCAATGCAGGCAAATCATGGCTGGTGGTAGAGTCCAGCAGGGGAATGTACATACCTTTCTGAAAACCTCACAGCACTAGAGCTGCAGCTAACAATTATTTTCAAAATCGATTAGTTAGCCGATTATTAAGTTCGGTTAATCGGATAAAAAAATGGCTCCAGTGATGGACTACTAGTTTGTATTGAGATTGTAGTCCATCACGGGAGCAAGCTTGGAACGGTGGAAGTAAAGAAAAAAAGGGTGGTGTGCAATGGAAAGTGTAAAATTATACAGCAATCAATGCAGAATGGCACCGGCTATAGAGGACTACAAACCCCAGCAATAATACATTATACAGCGCAATGCAGAATACCACCAGCTATAGAGGAATACAACAAATCCCAATATTATAGCTGGTGGTATTCTGCAGTGCGCTGTATAATGTATTGCTGGGATTTATAGTCCTCTATACAGTGCAATGCAGAATACCACCAGCTATAGTAGAGGAGTACAACAAATCCCAGCAATACATTATACATACAGTGTATATTGTGTTGCTGGGATTTGTATTCCTCTATAGCTGTGCTATATATTATACAGCACAATGTACCATCAGCTATAGAGGAATACAAATCCCACTATCCCAGCAATACATTATAGAGCACCATGTGGGGGAAAGTGTACGCTTACCTGAGCAGTCTTCCAGTAACTTTCTTCTAAGATCGGCCTGTCTGTCGCCCCCCCCCACGTCTGCTCCTCACTACTTCTCTCCATGCCCCTGTGCCGATCATGGATATGGCAGCTGGCAGCTGCGAGTGTGAGGTGGGGAGTAGGTGCAGCGAACGGCGCACGGCCGGCGTATGTGGAGCTGTGAACAGGGCCAACTAATCGAAAGCCAATTAATCGATGATTGAAAGCATTGACAACTTTGTCAATCATTGATTTATCATCGACTTAGTCGATTAGTTGTTGCAGCCCTACACAGCACCCTGCCTTAGTTCTCCTCTAAAGAGACATCTGTCCTGATGCAAGCAGTGGGTTGGCCTCAGGATAAAATATGAAAATGCCTTGAGCGGGTGGATGTCATTTGCATGCAACCTACCCCAGGTAATGCCCATATGTAATGTTGAGTTTCTTTGATTGAAAGAACTGAAATCTTAAATTAAATGAGCAGGCCATGAGTAGTGAGGCTAGAGAGGAAAGAGCTAGATGATGGATGCTTATTGTCTGTCTTCTAAGCTAAAAGGTTATTTTACTTACCTGTTTCCCACTCCCCACTGGCTTCCTCTGCTCTGCTAGACTGGTCCCTACAGAGTCTTCTCCCCTTTGCTCCGTGGTCGAAGGACTTCTGATGTAATCAAGTACAATTCAGGCTCCATAGCCATATATACGTGGGGACACCAAGAGACACTCTAAGGCTGGAGTAAAGGGTCAGATGAGTAATTTTTTTTTCTGCCCTCTAGGCATGATGAAGCAGTTAACCATTGCAGTGTGGGAGCAGCCCCACTGCAAGGGAAAACGTTCAGTTTCCCCGGATTTGGTCTTTAACTGATCTTTAAATTTGAGTGGGCGTTATTAGACGTCCTTGGCCGTCCCGCTCGTGCCTGCAGCTGGGTGGAGCACAAGCGGGAAAACTGCTTAAATTGTAAACAGCCAGCGATGGCTGTTTACATACAAGCAGTCCGGCAGCTTTAGAGCCACTGGATTGCTTGTATTATGCATGCGGGTGTCCGCCTTCCTCCGACATCAATCCCGTGCTCCGGTGCGGGCCCCGGACCCACAAGGCAGCTCTGTCAACGAAGATCATCACACGATCTCCCTCTGATCTCCCCACCAATATCTGACTGTAGGAAGTGATGTATATTACATCACTTCGGCATTTAGCTGTCATTCTCTGGCTTCTGTAGCTGGAGAGAAGCTGGTGAAGCAGATCTCTGCTTCATCGGCTTCTTTGGGGGTCCCTAGGTGACTTTTAGGGGCCTTACAGACCCCTAATGTCTCCATAAAGAGGACCTGCCTGTGTAAATTGGCTATCACATAGGGGGACTTCTTAGCCCCCTATGTAATAGCAATAAAGTTGTAGAAAAAAGTTTCAGAAAAATTAGTTTAAAAAAAATATATATATTTTTAGGGCCATTAATCACTGATAACACTAAATTGATGAGTGGTAAAAGCTTTTAAAAGCGTTGCCTATGGCCTATTTTGGGTATGGTATTTTTTTGCGATTTCGCAGGCACACGCAATTTTAATGCTTGACTTGTTTGGTGTCTATTTACCCAACCTAGTAAAAGAAACAGGTCACCAGCACTCGTTTAGAATAAATATGTCCTTTTTTAATGGACAATTGTGTCACTACAATCAACAGAGCCGACGTTTCGGGGCCGCACAGGGTCCCTTCTTCAAGGCAGTAAAATTGTGACACACGGTGCCATCCGTAATAGTCATTGCGAGCACCACCGTTCTTATTTGGCCAGGACTGCTGTAAGGTGTGCGGAGAGGACCCCCACCACCTGAAAACTTATTTACCCAACGTGACACCATGTGGGTAAGAATAAATGTTTTTTTAACCTAATGTAGGGAAAGCAGGGTTTTTTTTCGGTACTTTTTCACTATATAGTAAACAAATTAAAAAACCCCAGTGGTGATCAATTACCACCAAAAGAAAGCTCTGTGTCCCAAAAAAATGGTATAAATTAATTTCATTACGGCGTTGCATGACGGAATAAATGTCAGTCAAAGTACCACAGCGCTGAATACTGAAAAATAGCCTGGCCAGGAAGGTCTTCAAGTGGTTAAGCAACGAAAAGGTGTCTGATGACATTCAGTTATCGCTTCAATTTAGAATTCTTTTATAACTCATGTACTGAAATTGTGTTTTATATCAAGTAGTATGTAACTGTGCAATGTGAGATTGTAGTCCATCACAGGAGTGAGCTTGGAGCGGTGGCTACTTTACAACACGCAGGGACTATGGGGAACAAAATTAGTCACCCTCCTGAAGGAAGGACAGTGTTGGCACTAATTCAGAGATGATTTGAGGAACTACAACCGAGTGATACACAAATAAGATACATTTTTACTAATAGGATACTATTTTTAAGATTTAACTCCTGCATTTAGTGTCACTTTAAATACAGCTGAAGTCAAATAAAAGCTAAATTTAAGAAGTCCAGACCTTTTGATCATACAGGCCCACTTCCTTCCCTGTACTGCCCTAGACCTTGAAACTCAGTGGTGTCAGTGGTATTAGCATAGCGTAAAGAATTATCAGAAACAAATGTATTTCTTATCTTCATAGGGAAACGGTGATATTTCCTAAACGATGACTTGGAATATTAATGTTGATATAATGCACTTGCAGTGCCAGTCTTTGGTCCCTCGTGGATGTATGGATACAATCAAAAGATTAAAAACAGGAAAAGTCCATTGTTACAAATTCCGGGACACACCATCATGTTTGGATTCCTGATGACATAATTTGTGTAATCTAATCACCAGAATTTAGTGACACTCTCAGTTCATTGTTTATTTGGCCCTAATTTTATGTTGCTTTATTAGACATATGTCTCATTTCCTTTTCTTAAAATTGGGTCATTCACCCTTTTTTTTTTTTAATCATTTAAGATAACAGGATATTCATAATTTCTGTATAAAGACCGCACTGTCTGTTTTTTTCAGAAGAAAATTATTTTTACCAGAAGGGGCTGGGGGGTCATCCTAAACTTTTAACGGTATGTAATTGTTTCAATATAGCAGAATACAACTACGCCTCACGTAACAACCTACCTGTTTAACGATCGATCGGACTTGTAACCAGCTCTCCGACCAGTTGGTATTGTACACTGTACGCGAACTTGGGTCAAGCTTATCTTACATCACCGTTCTCAGTCTGTCTCTTTCCCACAATTGGTCAGTCAGTGAGTATGTTTTACTGTTCTGTACATTGGTATTTGCAGGATGCAAACCTAAGTCATGTGCTGTATATTAAAGCCAATTTCCTCTATTCCTCACTTAGTGACCCAGAGTCGTAGGAACTGATCTCGGTCGTTAAGTGAGGAGTGTCTGTACTTTAAAAAAATATATTTTTACATAAGATAAACAATGGGGTGAATTGATCTAAACTGGAGCATACAGAATCTGGAGCAGTTGTCCACCAATCAGCTCCTCTCTTCAGTTTGTTGAATTAAGCTTTGAAAATGAAAGCTAGAAGTTGATTGGGTGACATGCACTGTGGCTCCGGATTCTGTCTGCTCAAGTACAGCATAAAGTTTTTTGGACAAAATAAATGATGATGTTTCAGATTCGGAGGCAACAAGCCATGTCCACGGAGCACCATACATCTCTCCAGGCTGCGATCTCACCTGGGTGGCATGTGGATCTTTGCAGGGCTCTGCACGCAGTGGCTATGCTGTGTGGAAAGTGCCGTCACCCAGGCTGTACTGTGCTGTGTGTGGGGCTGTCCATGGCTATGCCTGCGCTAGGAAGGAGGAGATATAGAACCGGACAGGCACTGCCAGGTCCTCAGCAGGCTGCAAAGTTCCCTCCTTGGGCGGGAACCACTGCGGTTTAAAAATGTAAAGGGCCAGTATCTGGACATCCCTAGAAAACGGGACAAAATTGCTTTTTTTAACAAAACAACGGGATAGGGGAAAAATTCCTAAATAACAATACTGACCCATTCAAAACGGGATCTATGGTTAGCCCAATCATTTCTTTTCCGTTCATTTCTTTATTTAAACAAATTCCAGTAAAATGTGTATACAGAACATGACTTTATAAAAATATAATTCCTCAGATCTTGCTGGAAAGACAGTAATAATAGTGTAACTTAACAGAAAATTACATCCCAGCAGCATTGGCATGTGATGCCAACAAGCCGATCCAATGGGTGAAGAAGTGTTGGGCATCTACAGTTACAGGTGGTAGTTGTCCTGTTCAGGTGTCTTCATGTACAAAGCGTTGTGCCTATATCGTGCAACATAAAAATTTGCAACCGCCCCCATTTTATTCTACAGGGTGTTGGCTTTCAAAAAATATATAATGTTTTGGGGATTTTAAGTAATTTTTAGGCCTAAAATGTGGATATTATGTGTGTAAAAAGGAAAAAAAAGTCCTTGGTAGCGAAAGGGTCCTTATGGGGTTAAAGCTAGTTTGAGGGTAGTTGTAATACCATTTTTCTGATATGGGATTGAACATCAGTTTGCAGTTCGATTTCACAGCTATAACATTAGAACATTAGGGGAACTACATGATGTGGAGCTCCAAATCTGGTCCCTGTCGACTTCAAGTAACAAGCGTACTACAAATTTCCATATGATATAATATATTTTAATTTAAAAGTAGTCTGCTGCATGTCCTTCATTGCCCCATTGTCCTCTTCTGTGGAAGCCAAGGGCCAAATCACAAAGCTCTTTAGAAACTGCAAGTGACAACCCACTTGGTTGTGGATCAGCGTGGTTTCCGCACGAATTTTAAAAGGGCAATTAAAAACAACCAAAACCACGCTCATCAATGCTATTTCATTGAAATCTATATGGAAACCGCACTGATTTAGCATGGAAAAAAAAGGGTCAGGGAGCATTTCGGGCGGCAGGCGGTTCAGATGGTGTGGAGCCGTGCGTTTGCATGAACGGTCTCCATAGCAATGTATGGGATCGTTGAAGTAGGCTGTTCAGCGTGACCGAATCCGTGCGGCCGAAACAATAATGCAGGGACTATTGTAGAACCATTTGTGTTATGTGGACGTCCTTGGGAAGGAACGCAAACCCCCTTCTATTATGTGTGCTTAATTGTTCTTCATACACATCGTCTTATAAAGTGGATACACTCTATAAATAAAATTATGACCTTCCTTTTACAAGAGTTTGTCCTTATTTTGTTTTCCATATTTACCACATGTTTCAACCGTAGTCACCCCAATGTCATGCAATACCACATCCCACGTGTTTGCATTTGTTGCTTTTTGCATGCAGCTATCCACATTCTCAAACAGTATTTTGAAAATTCACACCTTTCCGAGATGAATGGATATAGGAGAAGAGGTCATCTTCACACAATCCCAGAAATGGCCGAGCTTCTGATAATGGTGTGCTATAAAAAGCAGGCTTGCTAAGTTGGACTTAGAAAATATATGTTAATGTCAAGTAGAAAGCACTTTAATTGCAAAGGTACAATAAAAAATGATCATTATTATTTGCTAGCTTTTTATGTGATTGAATAAAGTTTGCTTTAGTAAAATAACAATTTTTGGCTACCCAATATTTTGGACTTTTCCTTTAGAGAACCAACATTAAATTTATTTTTCCATGGAACACATACTTGGTTCTTGTCTGAAAACAACATTTAAAGGTATTACATTGCCCCATAATTCCTCTAAATTTTGCAAACTCCTTTATTTTTTTTTTACACTTCTAAACATGAATACACTTTGCTGTGATACAGGCAGATTTTAACACAATCATGCTGTTTTAGCAGGTGAATTTAAGTAATTGTTTCCTGCAGGATCCCAAGAAACAGGTGGAATGTGTTAGAAGGATCAAGGCTTAGGCCTGATTCACACCTGGGCGTTTTACAGCGCGTTCCTACGCGCTTTAAAACGCTCAACATGTGAAAACCAATGATTGCCTATGGGCATGGTTCCCACCTAGGCGTTTTACGCCCTACGCCCAAAGAAGTACAGGAGCTTCTTTGGGGCGTATTTGCCGCGCGTATCCATTAGGATACAGCTGGATAGCCCTCGGAAATGCGTGCGGCACAAAACGCGCATCAAACGCGCATATTTGGTATGCCTAGGTGTGAACCCAGCCTTAGTCTTCTACTGTTATAAATGCTAGTTATTGGCAAGTAATGGGTGCACATGGGGTTTGAGCACTCCCCTGTCTACTATATACATGCAATTGTACACAATTTCTCTAAGCCATAGCAATATGCTAATGTTTCTGGAAGATTAACTTGGGTGTTAAAGTGATACTGTATAATGTACAGTGGAAACTAACTTTCTAATATTAATCTTCTGGTTTTGCAGTTTTTTTTTACATTTTTAGAATTAAACTTAACAAATAACACACTCGTTGCAGTCCTTTTTCAGTTCTAGTTGCGGTGTTCCACTTTGTAAAATAGTTTGCAGTAGAAGGATCAGTGATACAGTGAAGGGAATTTATCAAATTCTGGAGCAGCTGTGCATGGCAACCAATCAGCCTCTTTTTCATTTTCAAATCTTAACTAAACAAACTGAAGATGGAAACTAGGACTGGAAGTGTGTGGGGGGGGGGCTTGGGGTGGAGAGGGATCCAACATTTAGAGTTGTCACTGGAACAGAATTACAGTGGAAATCATCCAATGGTGTTGCTTGCTGGAGAGAAAACAGTTTGTTTTTAAAGGAGTACTATAAGTGTTAAGGCTTTTCCCCATAGTTCTCCTTAGGGTAATGCTGGTTTGTGTCCTCCCGTCACCCTAAGCTCAGTATACCTTGAGCTGTAGCTCGCGGTATACTGAGACGCCACAGTATACCGCAAGCTACTGCTCGTGGTATACTAAGGCCCCAATCACACTGCGCGATTCGCAAATCGCGCGCAATTTGCATTTTGCGTGATATCGCGCAAATGCTTGCATTGAGCAAGCTAGAATCGCGGCAAAATCCGCTCCAAAAAGGGTCCTGCTGTAGCGACGCACGACCCGCGACAGCAGGACCCTTTGCCCCATTGCCAAGCATTGAAAAGCGATATCGCGCGGTAAATAGCCGCGATATAGCGGGAATTACCGCGCGATAAATCGCTCAGTGTGAACGGGGCCTAAGATGCTGAAGCGGATCCCAACAATTATGCCGGGATCCGCCCAGCTGCGTGAGTGACAGCTGGCTCTGCCTATCTAGAGGCAGAGCCAGCTGTACCGCCCCCTCCTCCGTCTGTTCCGCCAGTCAGTGCTGGCGGGGAGGGGGGAATCCAGCCCCTCCCCTGTCACGGCAGAGAGCTGCGACAGGATCGAGAGGGGAGCGAACAACGGTATGTGTTCGCTCACCTCCCGAGCTACTGAGCCGACCTGTGACAGTCTCATTGTCACAGGTCGGCTAGAACTATGAGGTGAGTGAAAAGCACTCGCCTCATAGTTCTCCTTTTAAGTTTGGATTTTCCTCATTTTTAAAAAGATTTCCTCTCACCCCAGATGTTTCTAGGGGACAAGAAGGTAAAGAGAATGCATTTCTTGTGTGGTAAAATGTCACCAGCACACTAAGCATCTTCATTTACATTCAAACATAGTGTCAAACAGATGGTGACATTTCGAGATCACACAGGATTCCTTCATCAGGCTTAGTATGTATGAAATATACCAAAAAACACATGAACGTAAATGCCTATAGTGAAGTAAAAAACATGCAATACCTCATGCAATCTTTGCCCAGTTATACAAAACTTCATCCAGGTTGAACATATGTTGTTTAAGGGTTTTTTTAAGGCCTCATTTACACGTGCAATATCAAACCTGCATTTATGTGTAATGGGGGTAATTTCTAAATGCGTCTAACATTTTTTTCATTGGTACCATTTAAAACTGAGCGTTTAACCTGGGTCCTGTGTTTAGAGAAAATAGAATTCTATTCCTCTAGGATCCAACTGTAAATGTGGCTGTATGCATGTCAAAATGAGAAAAAACACCTAAATGTGGCTAAACCTGTTATAGACGGGTACATCTAAATGCAGGAGAGAGTGATTTGTGAAGAATAAAAGCTGTTTATTTCCTTATGTTTAGATAAACCAAACTAAGTGGACTACTTGTTTTTTTTTCTGATGTCAGTCTTCTGTGTTTCCAAGAATTCTTAAAACTATTAGCTTTAGAATCTCCACTAAAACCACAAACCTTGTGACAGTGGGAAGGTGCATAAATCACTTTGAACAAACAGACCGGTCAGTGAAGTCACAATGTCTTTCTTTTCAAGCCACAGTGAAATTGGTATGCTTTTTTTTTTTTTTGATTCAAAAAACATAATGCACATATGTGGATCACTGCCTCCTCCACTTATGATCTTCTTAAAGTGGACCTTTGACTAAAAATCACATCAGTATACAGCTCTGCATGTTGATATGAAATCATCTTACATTCATTAGCTAAACAAACATATTTTTAGTTTACTTACAATTTATTTTTGTCCAATTATGTAATTGTGCCCATGCGTTGCATTCTGAGAAGGTTACATCAGCAGAGCATTGCTGGGAAATCTCATCTGTAATCTCATTAGATCTCAGGCCCGGTTCACACCTGGGTGTTTTGTAGTGCGTTCCTACGCTCTGCAAAACGCTCAAACACCGAAATCCCATTATTTCCTATGGGCATGGTTCACACCTGGGCATATTACAGGCCGTATGAACGCGCTACAAAAGCCCTACGCCCAAAGAAGTACAGGAGCTTCTTTGGGGCGTATTTGCCGCGCGCATCCATTGGGATACAGCCAGGTAGCCCTCGGAAACTCGCGTTTTTTACCCAGAAACACGCGACAAACGCACATATTTGATACGCCTAGGTGTGAACCCAGCCTCAGGGAAAGGTATTTTCCTCCCCTGAGATGATGTGCATGGTCACTTGTCCTAGTCACATGTGCCAGAGTTCCACGAAGTAAAGTGAGATTTAGTAACCTGCCCTTGGTTAAAATGGTCACTGTGTTGTAGATCTTGTGGATTTTTTGGACTGTCCCTGATCCTGAGTCTTGATGTGGAAAAGGCGTTTGACCGCCTTAATTGGGCCTTTTTAATTTCTACTTTGGAATATGTGGGAATACAGGGGCCATTTTTGCAAACAATTATCAATTTGTGTTCTGCCCCCTCGGATGCTATTAAACTTCCGCTTACGGTTTCTTCTTCCTTCCCTATTCGTAATGGTACAAGTCAGGGCTTCCCTTTTATCTCCCCTTCTTTTTGTTCTGTGTATTGAATCTCTAGCTGCCCAAATCAGTAGTTCTCCGGACATCACTGGTGTACAGGTCGGTGGGCAACAATTTAACTTTCTCTTTTTGCAGATGATATTTGATTGACTCTATCTAAACCTTTTGGTTTTCTTTACCTATCTTACGTAAAGAGCTCTCCTGTTATTCGACTCGTTTGTGGTACAGATTTAACCAAACTAAAACAGATGTGATGCCACTTAATATCCCCCCCGGGGCGTGCTCTCCTATCTGCAGTCATCCTTTGCGTATACCTGGCAATCTGATAAAATGAAATACTTGGGGATCTATCTTGCCCCACAGGTTTCTACCCTTTATAAGGTGAAATTTCTTCCATTTTTCCGGGAACTCAGGACCTGCTTACAGAGGTGGAGGCCTTACCGCTTATCCTGGATAGGCAAAATGACCTTGATTTAGTGCTGGTGGGCCTCTAGGACTCGGGTGACCTGAACTTCCCGGACATTTTTCAAATATCTGTTAGCTCACCGTCGCCATTTGGCCTTGTGGTCTTCTCTTTGCCCTCCCAATCGCTGGATTGAAATAGAGAGCCTCTGCGTCTCCCCTGTCCATCTTAAAGGAGAACTATGAGGTGAGTGATTTCCACTCATTCTCTTAGTTAGAGCCGACCTGTGACAAAGAAGCGGTCACAGGTTGGCTCTTTTGATTGGGAAGTGAGCAAACGCATAGCGTCGCTCGCTCACTTTTCGATCATCTCCCTGCAGAGAGAAGTGACTGAAGGAACGGACGTGGAGGAGCGGGCACAGCCCGCTGTCGCTCAAGCAGCTGGGTGGATCCAGATGGCGGCGCTCTCAGTATATCGCGGGCAATAGTGTGTGTGTGTGTATATGTGTATATATATGTGTATATATATATGTATGTGTGTGTGTATATATGTATGTGTGTGTGTATATATGTATGTTTGTGTATATATGTATGTTTGTGTATATGTATGTATGTATGTATGTGTGTGTGTGTGTGTATATGTTTGTGTTTGTGTATATGTATGTATGTGTGTGTGTATATGTATGTATGTATGTGTTTGTGTATATGTATGTATGTACACTTTGAAAGGGTGAAGGGTTACAAAAAAAATCAGATTTTCGATTGTTACTGATACTTTAAATTCAAGTTTAACTGTGAAGTTCTTCCACTCCTGCCCTATGTGCCATGACAAAATATATTGTGTTAATAAGCATGTGATTATTCGGAGACAATTTAGAAGCTTGTGGTTGATTCTGAGAAATTTCTATAACAGCATCTAAATTCTTAGAAATTGCTTGCTGCATGCCAATAAGTGGACAGGCTATTTTCAATAACACTCATGACTCTTCTATCTGCAAAGATGATAGATTCACCCATTGATTTAAAAAAAAAAAAACAAGTTAAAGGAAAAATGCGGCTGGAACAGAGTATATAATGCATTATTTATGTGTGTTAATACTAATTCTAAGATACCCTGTCTTCAGATCAGCAACCTCAAAATAAGATTGTGTGCGTTTCACATATTATATATGGATATTATTTACCAGTAGAAGCCTGAGATTCGTGCTGGGTGTCTTTATCTTGGTTGGGATGTCAGCAGCCCTAGCAGACTCGGCTGTCACGCAATGGCAAAGGTAGTCAAACTCCAGCAGCCCTTTACCTGTGGTGAAACTGCAACTCCCATCTTGCATCTGCCTCTTGGCGTTATGTCTGTGGCTTTCTGAGTCTTGTTATGTCTAATGGGATTTGTAGTTGCCCCACAGCTGGAGGACTGGAGTTTGTTCGATCGTATTTCCCTCCCAGAAGGGTTATAACATTGAAGGAGGGAGGCGCGGGTGTGCTAGGGATTTGATTCTTCTTGGAAAAATCCAAGTTTCTAACAAGTTCAAAGACACATTACAAGTTAATCCATTTGTAAAAAGGAAAAACTGTGCACGTGTAGAAAATGTTGATTTTTCTCTGCTTTTTACCTGAATTTTTTTAAATTGGTGACAGGATCTCTCAGTGTAATTTAGGATGAGAGAGCAGATCTGCTTTTATACAATATATGGTCATGTCGCTTGTAGCAAAATGCCTGTAGCTTGTAGCAAAAGCAAAGTCCCTCCCAAAAGCTGTGCCCGGGAGAAAGATTACCCCCATGCACTTACCCATGAACCAACAGGGGTGTTTAATGCTGTAAGGAGGGAACATTGGTTACATATTCAACACGCAGTTTCAGTGTCATTGGAAAAGGAAAGAGAATAATTGCACTGCTGTTGCTGACCTGCTGAAAAATGCTATTAAGAGGGATGCACCAATACTAGTATTGTACTAGTATCGGTATCTCGAGTACGCGCCCAAATGCTCCGATGCCTAGCCCGATATCCGAGCTTCCAGTATCAGGAAACCGGGCAGCGAGTCATTGCCCGGCCTTCTGATTGGCCTGGAAACCATCTCCATGCTCCCTAGTCACCTCGTGAGGAGAGAGCAAGGAGCCGGCTTCCTGGCCAATCAGGAAGCCGGGTGCCGCGTCATTACATGGCGCCTGGCTTCCTGATTGGCCAGAAAGCTGGCTCCATGCTTTCTCATCATGTAGTGACTAGAAGCAAGGAGACTGCTAACCAGAAAGCTGGGTGGTGAGTCTTTACATGCCGCCTGGCTTCCTTAATGGGACTTCCGGTATATGTATTTGTAATACAAAAATCACTGCGCTAGGAGTGAGTATCTAAATAGCTAATTGGACCAGCCGCAACAATGTGTATTTTTTTCATCACAAATATTGAATTAACATCCACTCAGACCGAGCGCAACTTATTTGCTACACAGGTATATGTATTTGGTATCGGCGAGTACCGGGGAAAAAAATGGGTACTCGATACTGAAAAACTGGTATTGGTGCATCCCTAGCTATATATCTTGCTGATCCTCAGACCTACGCATTTTGAGTCACGTCAAGTGACTTCAGTTGGACTTTACTTTTTGAATGTTTGTGGATCATGACCTGGCATTAGATGCCTATGCCCTTGTGTTATGACATGTCTCTTTTACCTCTCAAGGGCTTTTGTAGAGAATCCCTAAAATCCCATGCCTTTTTAAATTGTGCCTGTTCACATATGAGCATGCGGGCATGTGTAGCTTGACGCTCAGAAAGGTGAGCTACTTCCGAATCAGAATGGAGTATTTTTGACCCCATATATTTTGATAAAGATGACTGAAAAACACCTAAAAACAAGTGTTTTTTTTTCCATTAAGGTCAAACAGCCTTCTACTTCTCCTAGTACCTAGCTTTCCATTGGCTAAAACAAAAGCGGTCAAGCCTGAATATGCCTGAAAAACATAAAAACATTCAGAAGTGGCCTCAGGTGTAAATGCAGCCTGCATGTCAAAGCTTGAGCTCCAAAAATTAGATACAGTAAACATGGCACTTGGGTGTCGGGGTCTAGCACTTGAAAGATATTGTTTCCCTTGCATGACAATCTGACATGACATTAAAGGAGAACTATCCCTTGGTAAAATTGTCCTTTTTGCCCTCCACCCACCTGAATGCATCCCACTAGGACAAATACTTAATCTTTAGCCCGAATCATCTTCACTGTGTGACCCTGCTCGGTGTAATTTCTACTGTTTATGCAAAAGCTAAACATTTGGTTATTGGGTAGTTATATATTTGCCATAGACGTATTTTTCTTCATGAATACATGTGTGTGCCATGTGTGTAATTATCTATTATATGCTTCTGTTTTGTTTTTTTGCACTGTCTAAGCTATTGACATCATTCTTTCCAGGTCTGGTAAAAGAATACGGAAAACTCGAAAATATGACATCATAACAACACCTGCTGAGCGTGTTGAAATGGCCCCTCTAAATGAGGACAATTTTGAGGATGAAGACTCAACAGTATTTGATGTGAAGTACAGATATAGGTAAAATGGTTTATGACTTCTTACTGTTTTTACTTTCACAGTTTCTGGTGGTATTGTCATCGTTTTATAGAGTTTTCTCAGATATATAGAGCATGTGCAACGTTGCCTGTGCTTGTAGTTTATATGTACTTTACTGAGGGTGTGCCCAGTGACATTATTGGATTGACATTAAGCACCTGCCATTGTCCGAAGTTATTCTTGGGACTTTGTGGGGGGGTGTTCATTGCTGGAAGAGTAGTACAGGTTTTCTTTAAAGTTAATGCAAAGATTCATTAGCAACTACACGGATATTAAAAGAGCGATTGAACATTTTCCATGCTAATACATTTAATGTGTGTGGTGACCTGTCTACCTTGGCCCATTTTATTCCTAGTGCAGCGGTGACAGGTGGCTGGGAGCATATACGCATATGTTCTCACAGGCCGCTTTCTCCCAAATTACATATCCTGGTGTTCCCCTGAAGATGCAAATACTGCAGTTAGGGTTGAGCCATGAATCAGTGAGAACCAAGATCGCGTGCATTCGCACAGCAAAGTCTTTTTTTTGTTGCTCGTAATCTCTCACATTGAGCTGTTGAACAACCTGCATTTTGTATGGATGGAATCTTAAATCTCTCTGTAAAATGGTTCTCACTGATTCACGACTCAACCCTAACTCACTTGCATCTCTTTGAGCAGACCGCCCCGGGCTCCTAACCAGTGTCTCTCTCACCTTTGCAATGTTTTCCGGCATCCTTGCGGGGCTGGTGTTTTTTGTTCATGATGTATCCGGTTGTTCTGCAATGTTCAACCCACCGGAGGACTGTGTTGCGACTGGGAATGGCCCCGTGTCGACCAACACTGAGTTCTCGACGAAATAGCCACTGCGCTGCTGTGATAGACCGAAAGTACCATGTGACACAGAGCAGTGTTCAGCGGGGAGAATAGAAACTGTCAAGAGGCTGAGCCGGGAGAGGTGGAGAGCGCTGTCAGCAGCGTGTCACAGGAGGTGGAGCTCTCCTCCCACACCGCCCCCACTTAGCCTCATGTGACAGATCAAGATGGAGAGTGGTGTGGGGGATGAGACGGCTGTCACAGGAGGTTGAGCTTGCTCAGCCTCCTGTGACAGCTGCAAGAGTCAGGATGGAGAGCCATATATAAAACACTCAGTGATCAGTGATCGCCGAGTGTTTGTAAATAATGGGGGGAATTTATCAAAACTGGAGCGGCTGTGCATGGCAACCTATCAGCTTCTATCTTCAGCTTGCTCAGGTAAGATTTGATTAGTTGTTGCAGCCCTAAAATAAACTATTAACACTTATTTCTTTGTGTATATGTGCTGTGTAAACAGCTGAGAATAAAGTAATCCTTGAAAGTGACCTGTCCTTCAGATATGACACGGCCTTTGGTGGGCCATGGGGAGAAGCTCGTTGAGGCAGAAAGTGATGCCTTTTTTATGTGGAGAAGATTCCATTGATCTTTTCACAAAACTGACTCTCCATCTCCCTCTGTGTGGCTGGCAGTCAGTTTGAAGTCATCATTTGTATGCGATGCATAAGACATGTGAAATGTTAGACAAAAAGGCTTAAAATGAATGGATGTAACCAAGTAGTCTTCAGTAGTGTGGCAGAATGGGCAAAAAAATATTAAAGCATAAAACATACTTGGGAATGTATTGTGATTTTGTACATTTATTATATGTAGTAGTGAACATGTATTTTTTATTTTAATCAGGTAAATATGAAATATTGCATATGAATATTTAATTCCCACTGCTTGTAGCCAGGAGGCTATTTGTTGTAGCTGTTGTACTTAAAAATGAACTGAATAACTCAGAGAAGGGATACATCACCCATCCTCTCTTGTGACCGAGACGGGGATGTTTTAATTAGCTACGACTGCAAACATACAGGACAGTGCAATCACTGCACAGTTTACAGTTATCCTGTCTGCATTTGCATTCTTACTGCAGACAGAGACTAATGACAAAGCTTGATTTAAAATCTTCAGTGCCAGTAGTCCTAAAATCTGTACCCTTTTTATAGAAACATTACCAAGTACACCCTGGGGTGGGTCACCCAATCTCAAAAAACTCTTTTATGGGTATACATTTATTACCAGTTCTCCCCGATTGTATGCATTTGCTTTTCAAAGAGTTCATTGTTTTTATGTACCGTAACTAAAACATTATTTTTTTTGTGCAAGGTTATCAAAAGTATTATTTGGTAAAATTCTAAGCTGTTAACTGTGATTTACGTTTAACCAGTTGACATCCACGGTGTTAAACCCCCTTCCCATCCAGGCCATTTTTCAGTATTCAGCGCTGCGGTACTTTGACATTTATTCCGTCATGCAACTCTGTACTGAAATGAATTTTATACCCTTTTTTGGGGACAGCTTTCTTTTGGTGGTATTTATTCACCACTGGGGTTTTTTTTTGTTTACTATATTAAGGAAAAATTACTGAAATGTAAAAATAAAAAACAGTTTCCCCTATATTAAATGATAAAACATTTATTATTACCCAATTTTTTTGTAAAATATAAAAGACGGGGTCACATCGGGTAAAAAGACACCAAACATGTCAAGCCTTAAAATGGCGTGCGCACACGAAACCTCCAAAAACTATAATACCCAAAATTGGCCGTAGGCGACGCTTTAAAAGCTGTTACCTCTCATCAGTTTAGTGTTATCAGTGATTGATGGCCCTAAAATGATTGCTCTCACTGCGACGTTCGTGGCGATATGTAACGTGTAGCGCAATTGTAATTTTTGCGCGCTGGGGCACCGGACGCGTGTGGTGGGGGAGTTAAACATTTTGGGGGTTTTTTCCCCTTTTTTTTATATGTGACTTTTATTTTATTTTACTTTTTTATGTTACTTTTATCTTTTTTTATTTATATTTATTTTTTTGCACTTATTGTTATTGCTATTATATAGGGCGATGACAATCCCCCTATATAATCGCAAAGGCACACTGACAGGTCCTCTTTATGGAAACGAGCACATATAGACGATCGGTGGGCTATGGAGCCGCTGATCGCCTATATGTGAAACACCCGGTGACGGGTGTTTGCATTGGTCGGGTCTTTTCTGCCTGTGCGTGCCCGCTAGGGGGCGCGCAAGCAGAAAAAAAAATGCCGTCTGGCGACGGCAACCCGCCAGTGCTGCAGTGCCGTCTGTCCGTTTTTTAACAACGGGCGGACGGCAATTGGTTAAAGAGCAAACCCTGGGCGTTACACATAGCTTTAGGATAAGAAACAGGGACATAACTTCTGTTTAATATTCATATATTACCAAGACCAAAAACTGAATGGAGCGTCTCCTGCATGCATTTAGCAGTTTTAACAGTGTTCAGGCCTCATCTGATGGTGGCTTCAGTTGTAAGGTTCTGCAGGCAGCTCTGTAAATTCTGTTGAGCCCCCTTTAGTAACCTGTTAGGCCTTGTTCACACCAAATGCAGAGCAGATCTGCCTGAGTTTCTGCACACGCAGTGGAGTGGGTTGTGCCGCGTTTTCGATGCGTTCCGGGCCGTTTTTGGTATAAAAAAAAATAAACCCAATGTATCTGATTTACCATCGTAAATCAAAAATCCTATTTTAGCGTCTCACGATGGTACAAATCACAGAATAAAATGTGTACTTTTGTCTATAGTAACTCTAGTTTTTAAAATTCTTACTGGTCAAACTGGTAAAGTGTATTTTTTCTTCTTTTTTTAACTTTTTTTTTTTTTTTTTATTATTTTGTTTAGCAAATACAAAATATCAGGTAGCAAGATATGAGACAGTGTACACTTAGGCCCCATTCACACTTGGAGATTCGCAAATCGCGCGTTTGTCTCACGATTTGCATTTTGCGCGATATCGCGCAAATGCTTGCATTGAAAAGCATTAATTCGCGGCAAAATCCGCTCCAAAAAGGGTCCTGCTGTAGCGACGCACGACCCGCGACAGCAGGACCCTTTGCCCCATTGCCATGCATTAGAGAGCGATATCGCACGGTAAATAGCCGCGATATCGCGGGAATTACCGCGCGATAAATCGCTCGGTGTGAACGGGGCCTTAGGCCTTGTTCACACCAAATGCAGAGCAGGTCCGATCAAGTTTCTGCACACGCACGCAGGTCTTTTAAATGCGTTTTTTGCAAAAATAAAAAGTTTTCTTTTGTTAAAGTTAAAAATGGGCTTTCAGTGCGTTCCAGGCATTTGCATGCGTTTTTGATGCGTTTGCAGATCCAGAGCAGGTAAAATAGGGCCTGCTGCAGTTTTTTCACCTGCTCTGGAACTGCACGCTGCGATGTGAACTGGAGCTAAAAATACCATTGGAATACATTGGACGCAGTTTTGACCCGGTCTGCAACTGATCTGCTCTGCACCTGGAACGCGCTTGGTGAGGAAACGCAGTACCTCAGAGGGAAGATTTACATCTCAAGTAATTGTAAAACCTGATATCTGTTAAAGAGAGTAGGTGCATAGCGCACTATGGTTGCATTATGCTTTTCAAGCAAAAATAAAAACGTAACATAACTAGAAAAGTAAGAAAATATCTCAAAGTAGAATCTGTTTCTCATCGTTCCAATCCTAAAATATAGTTAACCATAGGCCCTTAGATCAACCAGCGATCCAGCCTATCGCATCCTGTCTCTATCCCCTTCAGGACCCCTGTCTGATACTTTTTTTTAACCTTTTAAAATGCACTTTAACACTTTAAAGGAAAATAAAATACAAAGTGTACAGTCTAGTTTGTCTCAAGAAACAAATGACTGTTCTCATTAACCCTATCACTGCCGCCACTTGCAATTTGGAGTCTTTTTAAAGGTGTAAAGTTGGCTTCCCACTGAAGTGATTCGGGCGTCGGATCAAAAGTGTCAGATGTGGTGCGAAGGCATGATCTGTGCTTGATGAGCCTCATTGGAGTGTAAAGATGACATTAGTAGATCCTCTAAAGATACATTTGCACTACTAATTTGCTATTGCATAGGGAACTTTGTTTAAAAAAAAATCTAATTCCATACACTTTTCTACTGAAAATTTGGGATTGATAAACAGTTGCACTAATATCATGTGACATACAAAATTGCAGCTGCAACTCTAGATTCTATTCTACAGGGGCTCTGCTTTCAGTAAATATATAATTCTGAGGGATGTTTAACCCCCTAAAGACCAGGGTGTTAGACCCCCTTGTCCCGTTCATTTTTTAATATTCAGCGCTGCAGTACTTTGACATTTATTCTGTCATGCAACGCTGTACTGAAATAATTTTTATATAATTTTTTGGGACAGATAAAGCTTTCTTTTGGTATTATTTAATCATTGCTGATATTTTTATTTTTTGCCGTATAGAAAAAAAGTGCAGAAAATTGATAAACTTTTCCCTACATTATGTTATGAAACATTTATTATTACCCCAATTTTTGTTAAAATATAAAAGACTGGGGGCACGTTGGGTAAATTAGTCAAGCAAAACAAACGACAAACACACTCAACAATTTGTCACCAGTTATACAGTAAGGTGCACACGAAATGGGCTTTGAACAGTAAAACGTCGGGTAAATTAGACGCAAAACATGTCAAGCCTTCAAATTGCGCGCACCCGCAAAATCGCAAAAATCTACCGTACCTAAAGTTGCCCTTAGGCGACACTTTAAAAGCTTTTACCGCTCATCAGTTTAGTGTCATCAGTGATTTAATGGCCCTTAAATTATTGCTCGCACTCCAACATTCGCAGTGATATGTACCATGGGTGGGGTAATCGCTGTTTTTGCATGGAGGTGCACCCAAGCGTACTTTTGCATGTTAGGGCGGGGGGATGTAAACATTTTCTGGTGTTTTTTAAAACTTTTACAGTGCACAGCTCAAGCAGAAAAAAAACCACTGTACAGTTGCTGTCTGTCTCTTTACAGCTGGCAGATGACAAGTAATAATAATAGGGCCTAAAATGTGCATTTTAACATATGTACAAAAAACACAAAAAAGGCTCCAAAAGTCCAGTCCACAGCTAGGATGTCAAAATGGCTCTAGAGAGAAAAAGCTGTTTTTTTCCGTAAATCAGCTTCCTGTATTGTTGGCAGTAATGTTAATACTCCTCACCTACTGCTCAAGTAAAGTTTGGGGACTAGTCAAAGAGAAAAATCAAATATCAAAACAAGATTAGCAAAACTCGCACATGGCAAAGATAAATGTCATTTAAAACCATTTTCATTTGGTTGTGTTGCATACATTTTCACCTAAATCTATATCCTTGCATACATATACACTATATTGCCAAAAGTATTGGGGCACCTGCCTTTACTCTTTATGCTGATGCCTTAAGAGTTCCCTTCACTGGAACTAAGGGGCCAAGCCCAGCCCCTGAAAAACAACCCCACACTATTTCTAGGGGCTCATTCACACTAGGTGCAGTGCGCTCAGGCCCGATTTTGGCCGGAGCGCACTGCCTCGCATTGCGGCCGGCTCACTTTTTAGTGGGGCAGGAGGGGGCGTGACGGGTCATTCAAATTAATGGCGCCGTAGCCACGCCCTCCGGGCCACAATGCGATCCGCTGCACGGATCACAAGGCACATTGTGCCTGCGGTGCGACCAAAATGCTACAAGCACTATTTTGATCGCACAAGACAGGACCGCAGGCACAATGTGCTTTGCGATCCCGTGCGGCGGATCGCATTGCGGCCGGAGGGCGTGGCTAAGGCACCATTCACTTGAATGGCCCGCCACGCCCCCTCCTGCTCCACTAAAAAGTGGGCCGGCCGCAATGCGAGGCAGTGCGTTCCAGCCAAAATCGGGTCGGAACGCACTGCATCTAGTGTGACTGAGCCCTAAATGATTCCCTGAGTCATATTTAGAAAATGTAGGCATTCGGACTGTTTGGCCATAGCAGTGTTTAACCCTTTCACTGCCAAGACGTAATGCTTTGTGGTGCACTGCCTTTTTTATTAAAATAGCAGATGCACCTTTTTGGTGAGATCTGTGTGCTGGGCAGCCCATTTAAAATGGTTTGCCATAACAATGCAATTAAAATGCACAACCCATGCACCTTACTGCAGTCCATAGATGTGAACCTAGCCTTAAACGCACACACACATTTAGGGTGTTGGTGCAACGACACACCAAGGGCTTTTATGACGCACATAACACACATGCTGGTGTGCATTATGCACATACTATGCAATTCGTTGTTACAATGCATCACAGTACTCTTTTTTTATTTTTTCATTTGTGGCAATGTTTTCTAACACAGCATATGCACGGCTTTGTGGCTTAAGTGTTGGCATAGGTGTGAAGACAGACAGATTTTTAGCACAAGCTGTTTATTTACAGCTTTGTGTTCTTTTTGATTTTCACAGTTTTGCAAAAAGACACAATTTAAAATGTACAACTATTTATTCAATACAATTTTATCTTTTAGATTTAACAGGAGTTGTGGAAGTCATGTTGTGTTTGTGTGTGTTAATGGTGATTCCTGATTGCTTTTTTTTTTCTTTTCCTTTTTGATTAAAAATATTTAAATATTATTTGAGCAACTATTACGGGATCTACAGAATCAGTCAAATCAGTAGCACCATTTTTTTTATTCTACAGGTGCTGTGTTATGCTCCAAAATATGTTCCTACTTTTAAAAACCCTGCACATCCTTGCTCCTTCAGAGTAGCAGCTTCTGCTGTTTTTGTGCTTCTGGGTCATCTCAGTCCAGGTTGTGACCCACAATGCTTTGCACTACATATCTCATGCATCTGGGCTCCAGCCTGTAAGGGAGACTGGCAAAGTAGAGAGGTGGGTGGGGGTAGGGCATTGGGAAGAAGAGGTGGAGCTGTGAGGGAGTAGAGAAAAAAATGTGTACATTACTTCTGCATGTGTGACTACAAAGGGAGGTATTAGGAAAAAATAATTAAATGTGGACAAAGGTCTACCAGAAATATATGTGATTGTATTGTGATTGTAATGTCTTCCTTATATTGTAAAGCGCTGCGCAAATTGTTGGCGCTATATAAATCCTGTATAATAATAATTGTGCTTCTTTGCATTTATGGGCACTAAACGTACATAGAAACTTAAAGCTGCAGGGTCAAAGATGTTTAAATGGTATGCTGAAGCAAATATGGATTTTTTGTTGAGAAGACTTTATGGTGCGTTAAGGTTAATTTCTGGCTAATGTAGAGTTTTAAAGATAGCAATACAGATGGAGTATAAATATATTTGAAATACTTGAACATATCTTCTAGAGCACCAGGGATCCCCCAAACCCAGGGAGCTCTGTTATGCTAATAACATATTCTTCTAGTCCTGCCCTGTTTCTGAGCCGCCTCCTTGTTTAGCAGTATGATGGACAGCTGCACAGACCAATAGAGGGGTTTCTTTGGGAGGGGCTGGAAACAAGTGTCAACTTCAGGTTGAAGTCGCTATTTGCACAACGGAACACTCCAGGTTTCAGAGCTCCTGCAATACTCTAATATCAATGTATAAGATGTGAAAGCACCTCTGGGTGCCTGCATTTCATATAAATCACCAGGTTAGGGACATTACATCAGTTGCGGAATTACTTTAAGGAACTTGTATATACTTCCTTTAAGATCAGCAATGCCAGCCTACATATTCAATTGGTTGTGGTTTTTTCGGGCGGTTGCTTTTTTAAAAATTTTTGCATGGTTTTTTTCCATGTCAAAAAATGTTACCTTTTCCTTTCTTTGCCTGGAGGTGTTCCGTGCAGTGACCGCAGAAATCTCATTTAATGGTTGTGTGCTTGATTCACTGCTTTTTCCAGAAATGTGCACACAAAAAAAGAACTCCCAGGTATATAAAAAGTTAAGTGGGGTTACCCCTGCACTGCTCCTTTTTTGTCTAGGGGTCAGAATAAAGAAGAAATATACACACCTAATGCTCGGTCCTGCAGCAGTGAGTGCTCGCCTCTCTCCTCCTCCACTATAGCTGTAGCTGTATTAGATGTGATGACGTCAGCAGGGCTCAGACAGGTTAAGCCCAGGGGAGAAGAGGCTTATGGGATCTGTCTAGCAGCCTGGCAGGATCGAGGATTGGGTGAGGAGATATATATATATATATATCTGGCAGTTTACCCCTTGTGTGGGGCTAACCACATTTCAAGGCTTAACTTTTTACATTCCTGGAGTTGCTTTCTAAAGATAAATTTCAGGCATCCTCTCCAGGTGTAAATTTTGGTGAGGTAATCTCTAGCGAACACTGGTAGATCGCGATTGGCTCACTGACCTGTGTCCTGTTCTCAGCAGCTGAATGTGTCAGACGTCGCAGGCAGTAAACCTCTGCCCGTGTGCAACGTCGGCCACACGAGCACCACAGGACTCTGGCGCACGAGAGGAGACCTGGGAAGCTGCTGCAGTGGAGGTAAGAAAAGACAGGAAAAAGACGGCAGAGAAAGTGAGAGGAGAGACAGCAGATAGAAACAGGGGAGAGAAGAGTGTGAGGAGAGAGAGAAGAGACAGCAAAGAGAGAGGGCCAGTTCACACCACAAAGTCTGCGTTCCAAAGTGTTCGGCCTCTAGAACGCACTGGAATGCAAGCCAGCCAGCTCCCTGTGTTCAGGGGCGTGGTGGTGCATTGAAGTCAATGGCACCGCAGCCACGTCCCCACCCGCAATCGGAACAGCATTTTTGCAGATCGCGCTGGACTGGAACGTGGGCGCTAATGTGCATGTGTTCGGGCGATCATACTGGGGGCTTCAATGACTTCAATGCACCGCCCCTTTTTTTCTTTTTTTCTTTACAGAGAGTTTTATTAGGTTTGCAGATATTAATACAACAAGGGCACACAAAAAAAGTGTGTGCGTGTGGGGGGGTTGACAAATAAAGCATCATGCATGCGGCATATACATCAGCATAAAGGGTGCGTGAAACCTAAAAGCCATCCGCAAGTCCAGATCTTACATGAATACAGGAGTACAGTAAGCCTTCAATGTGCATGAATACATGTTATTTCAAAAGTAATAACCAGCACTCATTCATATAGTTCTAATCAAACATCTAGAATCTGACAACCAACAAGCCCATTGGGAGGTGAAGAGATGAGTAGTAAGGTTAGCTTTAGCAAAAGAAATTCAAAGTGGGCATGTGTATTTAAGATTTTTATGACGTTTCGCAGAGACGGGGGTTCAGGCTGCTTCCAGGCTCTTGCTATGGCTGGGCGAGCAGCAATGAGGACATGAGATACTACTGTGCGGGATGGTTTAGGCCAGTCTTCCAAACCTATTACCAATAAAGTGAGTTGTGGTGATAGATTGCATGAGGTCCGGGTTACGACAGATATGTGAGTGGAGATAGCAGACAAGAAAGACTTGAGTGAGGTGCAAGACCACCATACGTGAGATAGGGAGCCCACCAATCCGCAGCCCCGCCAACAGAGCGGGGAAGAAGAGGGGAAGGCTCTCACCAATCTCTGTGGTGTGAAGTACCATTTGTGTTATATTTTTAGATTCCCAGTGACTTAGACATTTAGACGTTTTCAAAGGTTGGGAGATAACTGCATACCGTTGTTCCAGTGAAATGGAGAAGTGTAGTTCCTTTTCCCACCAAAGCATGCATGGCAACTGAACAGAATCGTTATGTTCGCTCAAGAGCTTATAGAAAAAGGAAATGCCCTTACCAATGGGGGAACATTTACTATAGAAAGCAATGGCTCTTCTAAGAAATGTGTTGTCCTTAATACGTAGAGAAGCTAAACAATGTGTGATTCTGAGATATTTGTAAAAATCATGTGTCGGTAAAGAGTACTTTTCACATATAACCTGATAAGAGAGCAGGAAGTCATTGGAGAACAATTTATCCAGATGCGTAATGCCTAGTTGCACCCAGTTGGACAGTTGCATGTCAGTAAGGAGCAATTCAAGTGTGCGCAGGGGTATGTATTGAAACATAAATCTATGTCCAGTGAGGGATTTGGGTGTCAAGGAATGCCAAACTCTGAGAGTTCCGGTGACAGAGTCCAGAAAGGATCTTTCAGGAGGACGGTTAAGCATAAATGAACATAGCATGATCTGGAGATCATTGGCCAGAAACGTACTTTCTATCTGCGACCACAGCACCGCCCCTTTTTTCGTTGGTAGATCTCATTGAGCTCGTCATTTGAAAGTAGATCTCCAGTCGAAAAATTGTGGACGCCCCTGCTCTAAGGCTTACAGCAGTTTGTTTAAGGCATTGTTAAACAGAGCAGTTTCTACGTAACAGTATTGTATCACTCCTTTTTAAAGCAAAACTAAACCTTCAGTTTAAACACACAAAATAAATCACATACACACTCACAGAAAACTGATTTGGTGTACAATAAACGGTGTAGATGCAAATATGTCAAATTTTCAAGTTCCTCTCCAGGCAAACCATTTATTTTTAGATGACTCTATCGTGTATATTTAGTAAAGTACCGGTATTACTGAATATCATTAGAAAATGTTATGTTGCAAAACATTTGGTATCTAGGTTTTTAGAACTCCAGGGTAAATTACTTGTCTTTATAAGCATCAGTAATTATCCTAATTTTTCAATTATTGCTTCAAGATGGTCTCAACTAGTGACTAAAATCTTGCAGGCCTTGCCAAGAGCAAACAACTGTTTAGGTGGGGGTTGAATCGGATGTATTGTGTAATACTGTTGCGACTATGAAAAAATGCCAGCGTCCTTTACCTTCTCTACAAGAAAAGAGAATATCTGCATTTGCATGGGAGAGATTGGGCAATTAAGCCCCTTTCACACAGGTGCCTGTCAGTACTGATCAGCAGGGAAATCAGGCATGGATCCCTTCAGATCGGAGCAGTTCAGAAACTGATGTCACAGCTGTGACATCAGTGTCCATCCAGTTTCTTCCTCCATTTTGTGATGGAGAAAATAACTGAACTTACTGGACCCATGTTAGGACTATGGACAACTGGATGTAAACACACGTGCAAGGAGAACAAACAAAAGAAGCGCCACTCCTTTGACAGCTCAGAAAAGGAATGAACCGAGTGCTTGCTGCTGGGAGCGTGTCCTCGCTCCAATATGAGTCCATACAAACAGAAGAAAAGCTATCTGCACGCCAGATTCCCCTGGGTTAGTTTATTGAAGCTTGTAACACATCACTAGTGTCCAGCCCAAGGTCCACCCCCCTCTAAACAACGTGTCGGTTTACATCAGATTACCCCCGATCCGCCACTATCCATTCCTCCAAAACGGAACTCTGTTCTGTTTGGTTTTCCAGAGCTGGCTGAAGTTGTGGGTAATCAGATGCAAACTGTCCGTTTAGATGCAGCTGCCTGTAGACTAACGTTAGGCTTTCGATAAAAAAAAAACTGACAGATGGACCTGATTGGACTGGAGCCTTAGGTTTGTCAAAAAGTTGAACTATGAACATCTACATATTGGTCCCCGCTTAAACCTTTGCATTTCATGAATGCACACCAGACGCCCTGTCATGCACATGCTTTGAGATGTGTTCACAGGATGCATAAAAAAATGTGCAACATGCTTGCGGTGTCATTACTTGTTAATTGCACCTCAAACACGGCCAGGAAAATGCGTGGGGAAAAAACATAGGACACCTGTAGCAGAATCTACTACATGAACTACAACCCTAATTCCGAAAAAATCGGGACGCTGTGTAAAATCTACATAAAAACAGAATGCAATGGTTTGCAAATCTTATAAACCCGTATTTTATTCACAATAGAAAAATAAAGTAATTTTAAAATTGATGGCAGCAACATGTCTCAAAAAAGTTGGGACACGGCCATGTTTACCACAGTGTAGCCTCCCCCCTTCTTTTAACAACACTCTATAAACATCTGGGAACTGATGAGACCATTTGCTGGAGTTTTGGGAGAGGAACGTTGTCCCATTCTTGCCTGATATTCTTGCCTGGACAGACTTGTTGTCATAAACCTTGTAGCATATTTATTAAAAGAGAAAAGATGGATGGAAGTGATGGTTCTTCTGTGTGCAAATGTGTTTGTCATTCCCTAAGAGACATTTTCCATCTTTAGCCATAGTTGCAAACACTTTCAAAGCCGTAAGTAGAGGCCATCCTGTCGTATATTGCTTTGGGCAATCACCTTCGCATATGGTACATTGTAGAGTTAGCCACAAGGTGATATACAGGTCTAAGGTTTTGGTCCACCCATCAGTGGAGCCCTCCCCCTAAAGAGGCCTTAGGGGGTTAAGCCCATAAGGAGGGTTAAGACCTGTATAGGGGTTGTCCCATACATTCTCTTGCCATGCTGGGAGGACTGCAAGTCGAGAATTTTGCCATTTAGTGAAACCTAAATTGTTTTGCTCCAGTCCCCACGCGGGTTAGTTTGTGGAGCACATGGTGTGACATATTTAACTTTTCCGTTTCCGACCATTGAGTGGGAGTGCTGCTTCAGTCACATATTTTTATTTATTTTATTTCTTTTTTAAATTGGCATCCTTTTTTTCCTTGCCTTGTTTTTCCTGGGTCCCTGGCCACAGCCATGCCCTAACTATCACTGGGCTCACTGGCCTTGCATGTCCCATTTTCCTTCATCATGTGCACTGACTGACCTGACTCCTGTGTTCCTGCCTCACATTTCGCAGTGCAGGGATCATTGGATGTTTCCCTTCCCATAGCTGCCTACAGAAGGTCTAACCCTTTTTTTGTTGGGAGTCCCCCTTAGGGGACATCCTCACCACATATGGCACATCTTAGGTGTGAGGGGAATTAGTCGGTGGGCCTCGCCAACTCGTACTCCAATGGCTCTTATGGGGGTCCGTAATCTATCTGAATCACTGCCTTTATCAGGGTTGAGGGCTCTTTTATAGGCATACTGAGGCAGAGTGCTGTGATATTTTGAGGAAGCTATATACAGCATGCTGCTAGTCCTTCCCATCAGCCATGATCTGCCTGCATTGCATAGAGACCCAGTGATGATGCCTTTGAATCTAAAATAAGGTATGTAATGAAAATAGAAAGGTCCTTTTTACAAATGTTGATTGGGGGGAGGGAAATTTATGGAAGGTAAAATATATACAAACTTCAGCTTTGAACAAAAATGACATATATAATAATGATAATATTGCTATTATGTTAATATTCTTGTTATTAGTATTATTGATTTAGAAGATCATATCAAATTATAGGAGGCTTTCAGGATATTCCCAGGGGTTCATGAACTGTCTGACAGCTGTACTATGAATAGGTATATGCATAAATTTGAGGAACACTATTGTACATTAAAGTGAAAGTAAAGTGTCTTGCTAAAAAAAAATGTTGGCAGGCAGTTTTTTTTTTTTTTTTTTTACCAGAACAGACTGTTTCTTTTGCCAAAAATCTACTACCTGCCTTTCAGCAATTTTTTGTTTTTGCCTGTGCGCTGAGCCACACTTGTGACATGCCAAGATGAAGTAACTCCGTATGCACATGTGCGGGAGTTATATCATACCAGTTGACCAAGCAGAAGGGCGAAGATGCTGAACCCAGAGGAAGACCACGAGATGGTGGCGTGTAGTAGGGGAGAGCGGACAGCGCAGTGCTGGAGGGGATCCTTTACGAGGTAAGTTGGCCATAATGTGCTAATATGCTGTGCAAAATAGCACATTATGGTAAACGCTTCCGGGGGCTTTTTTTTTTTTTTTTTATGCTAGTATCTTAAGACATCAATCCACACAAAACAAGACATTCCGGTCTGACTGGATGCTGTTGTGCTTCGTTCATTTATTGGTATGTATCTTAGACCTCTAAATTCTGGCAGCAAGTACTGATCTCCTTTACCAAAGTTGTATTCATTGATTGCATTAAACCATCCCCCATGTGCTAATACCAAGTTAGAAATGTGTGTTAAAATAAACAGTGGGTGAGTTCATGTTTAAGTTTCTATTTTTAGAAATAAAACAATGCAACTAAAAATAGGTTCTTTCTTCACTGCTTCAAATTATAGCACAAATTTAGCACAAATGTGTTTTTTAGTTTTGCTCCTATTTCCATGGAAACTATATATGTCCAAACCAAAGTGTACTCATGTACAAGCACGAAAAAATTTGCATTTTTTTGTATACAGCTGTGAAGCTCACTATTGAAATGCTCTAAAAAAAAATTGTTTAGACCCGAAGCAAAAAAAACAAACGATTTCACATCAGCGTTTCTAATCTTTATGCCATGATTAGAAAAGTCTAAAGGTCTCGTAGTTTTTTGTCTCGTTTGATTTTTGTGTATGTGACCAATAGTGCTCTGTCCAGTTTTATCTAACAAAATGAATAAAGCTATCGCACAATATACATTTCTGGATGTTGCAAGCAATCAGAATCTATACAGGTAGCCCTCATTTTGCGCTGGTTCCATTTGCGCTGATTCAAAATGGCGCCCTTTTCAGCCGGTCACATGACCGTCATTGAAACAACAGTGTAATTTAGTGTATTATTAAGGATACGCAGGGGAATGCTATACAGTACAATTGCAGATGACGATAATACACCAGCACAGTACGGTGCAGTGTCTCTGGCAGCAAGATCAGGGCACAGGTGGAGGATTGTGGCTCAGGAAGGGAATTAAAGAACTGTGGACACCAACAGAGGGACTCCTGGAGGTATGGTGGTGCCCACATGGAGATGTGCTGATTGCACAGGGATACACATTGAGACATGCTGGAGGCACAGGGGGTTACACTTGGAGATATGGAGGAGCACATTGTTAAACTTGGGGATATGGAGGAGCATAGGGGTGCACTTGGAGATGTGGAGGAGCACAGGAGGTACATTTGGAGATGTGGAGGAGCACAGGGTTAAACCTGGAGATGTGGAGGTGCACAGGAGGTACACTTGGAGATGTGGAGGAGCACAAGGTTAAACTTGGAGATCCGGAGGAGCACAGGGGTACACTTGGAGATACGGAGGCACTTAGAGCCACGCTAGGGGCACAGAGGTACACTTGCAGGTATGGAGGAGCACAGAGGTACACATGGAGATGTGGAGGCATAGAGCCACGCTAGGGCACAGGGGTACACTTGGGGCATTTATAACATTCATTTCAAAGCTTTAAAAAGTGTATTATGTCATTTTTGAGAGAGGCCTGGAACCTAACGCCCTCACTTGTCATTGATGGGGTTTCAGTTTACATTGGTTTCTATTTGCAACCATTCCTTCTGGAACCTAAACCTGGCATAAATCGAGGGTTACCTGTATTTGAAACGGCAATAGGAATACGAGAACTGTAATCCCATTGATGGATATTTCCTCCCTTTCCTTTAGCACATGAAGTCCAAAGTGTTCTGCTTCCAGTATGTGACCGTAATGCTAATTTATTCTTGATATGGATGTCCTTTTGTGACATTAAGTAGATTAAGGATTATATATAATTTGTTTTACATATTTTATTTAATTTTTTGCAGTTTCCATAAATTGCGTAGGAAAAGTCTATCTCTTGGTCTATTCATTTTGTTCTTGGAGCTTACAGTACACTAACAAACAGTTTTTTATTATATAATATGTAATTCTGCTTCTGATTTTTTTTTTTCTTTTCTCTTTTTTTTGTGGCAGGTAAATGTTGATGATCCACATCTGGTTGTGAAGAATCAGTGGAGCCAAAAATCTAAAGCACAGTTAGGAATGACTTGGAACTGCCTATCTCAAAGACAAGATGTGAATAGAAAAGGTTTCTTCACACACAATTTCTAAAACTACATGGATAGAACAGCTTTAAATGAAACTTTGTACCTTTTCTGGAAGCTTCAGACAAAATGCTGTGGCTTCTGTTTGAACACATTAAATGAAAACATTTAATTACAGGAAACATTCCACTGGTAGAGCAAAATCAATATGCCTCCAGGTAACACATAAATCAATGAGTGATTTCTTCCCCCATTTTCTCCCAGGAAACCTTCATGTAAAAAATTAATTAGGTTCCTGCCACATGGTCGGCAGCCAGCTCCTCTGATTTGCTGTCCGTGCGAAAGAAGATAACATCCAGATGGCAATGAAGTGATCCTTGGATAGGAGACTGACTCATCCACTAACATCTTGCCAGTAAAATTCACTGCAAACATGATGTCAGACAAAGAAGACCTCATACCTTACATTAAAGTAAATCCTTCATGTTGTCAGGCTAGGCATGCTATATATTCGACTAGCCGCACTCCTTGTAAAAAAAAAAAAAAGTCACTGACAATTTTATTTGTCTTTATCTTATCTCTTCGAGTCAAAACTTGAGCATAATTCCTAATTGCCAGATTTATTTGGTATTTGCCATAGAAGAACCGGTGCATATGAGGTTGGTTGTTACATGTAGAAATAGATCTTTAACCTCTTCAATGCTCTTTACAAGTTAGCAGTTGGAGTGATTCACCAGGGTTTGGTGGTGGTTGTTTGTTTTTGCTTTTCCTACCGCTCACAGTGCCACAAATGCTTCATCAGGGTGTGATAGTGATGCCTAGTTATCTCTAAGAAAAGCCTGTTTGCAGTGTTCAGGCATAAGGTCAACTGCATTTTGGGAGAGGTACAAGTTTCTGATAGTTCATACTTTCAAATATCAAAATGCTTACAGTTTGTGTGTTTATTGATGCATTTTCATATGCATCTCATGTTTTTTTTTTTGTTCCAGGGAGGAACTGTAAACTATCCTTGGAAAGAAGATTAACTGCATTAAAATGCATGTGTTGCACAGTTTTCATTCATTTTCATGTTTAGGTCCATTTATCTCTATATCAGGCACATTTTTTTTGTCAGACTACAGCAAAAATGCCACCTGAAGGACTTTTATGGCATACGAATGGTGCCATTGATTATAATGCATCATGTATTTTGTGTGCAGTTTCCTATGTTTTATACTGCACTGAAAATGCATAGGTGGAAATGGGGCCATTGAAGGCAGCATTCAGGATTTAAGATGGGTACATGTGTGGGAATTTATCAAAACTGGAGCAGACAAAATTTGGAGCAGCTGTACATGGTGACCAATCAGCTCCTCTCTTCAGTTTGTATAGTTAAGATTTGAAACTGAAACAGAGAGGCTGATTGGTTTCCATACACAGCTACTCCAGATTTTGTATGCTTTAGTTTTGATTTCGTTTTTCAAGCAGAGGAATGAGGAAGCGTTCATTTTTATTCAGGTGAACAAGTTAAACTGGATTTTTATCCACTCTGTGATCTGTCCCCTTTTCACAATAAGTCAATATGCATAGTTAAAGTAAACCTGTCAAGAAAAATACAGGGGCTGCCCTTGTTAGCTTCCTTCTGAACATGCTAGTGACTATGCTGACCCACTGGTTTTAAAGGTTTAAGACTATTGAGTTATGGCAACACAACAGGAGTCAATGCATTTGGCCAACAATGGCGCACAGCGTTGTTCTTTATTCTGAATGGCACACCAGTGCACTACACAGTAGCAGCCAAAGCACCACAGCGGACTACAATGTATACCTTGTGTTGAGATTCACTGTGTTGCAAAAAAAGTAATTTTCTGTGCATTGACAGCACATTTAGTAACACAAAGTAACATAAAGTCACACACTACAACCAAGCACATAAGTGTGAAACCAACCTAAAAAGAATTGTGCAGATCAGGAAAGTCATATGTATTTATCTGCATAATTGTTCACAATCATTAAATCAATGTATTAAATCAATAGGGTCAGCATGACAGTCAAGTTACTAGACCTTTCAGCAGTAAACCTCATCAATGGCAGTCTCCGTGTGTGTCATGACAGGTGCCCTTTTTTGGAAATGAAAGGACATTACTGGTTCATCATTGAATGAGTGTAAGGCATATTTATTGAAATATTTTTTGTACCAGTGGTCAGGTCATCCATAATGTCTTATATACTGTAGATACTTTTATTGTATTGTAAACTTGTATTCCATTGATACACTCCAAATTATAGCAATATACGATATATATAGGTGCTGAGTATATTGTAATGGAATCATCTTTCCAAGAAAAACTAATGCATTTTCAGCTGGTTCACATTGTATAATTTATAGTAACATTTACCTGAACGTTATAATTTTGTGACACAAACATTTTTGTAAATTCTCCCTTTTGACAGCCAACCAGAAAATTAAATCTGCATCCTTGCTGAAGGTTTGCTAAGATAAAATCTTTTAGCCACGCAGGGCGTTTGCTGTTGCAATCAGTCTGTGAAAGCTTGCCCTTAGAGAAAGGAATACTAAAGTTAAATCTCTGCGTTTTGAGTGTTTTGAATATTAGCAAGCATGTATACATAGTGTTATGAAGTACAGTACCCAAGAAATCTGAAACTGTGTAATGTTTGGCCATCATCATAGCGTCTTACTTTTAATGGCTTCCTGTGTGAGAATATTAGGAGTAGTAATATCCTCAGAAACCACTGGCAGACATGCATTAGAACCTGGATACTGGTTTAACAACTGTCTATGAGTTTGTATCTAGGTATATGTAATAGAGAATGGTCCCTTTTGTGTTTCCAGATGGGCAGAGGATCCATGGTCCTCGGTGCGAGTCTTGTTACTCGGCTTTGAGAAGTCTCTTAAATGAATGCTAGAAACATTTCTAAAGTTTTCTGTAAGGACTTCATTACACATGCATTTAGCAGCTGGATTTGGATTTAAAGATGGGTCATTAGCAGTGGCCAGATGAAGGAAAAGGTTGGCTAAAAATCATCAATGTGTCCTTTTTTGTTCTTAAACCAAAAAAAATGTAAAGATCAGTATTAAAAGCTAAAAGACATTTCTTTACGACTGTTGAAAAATATTTGGCCTACATGACGTGTGGTTAGGGCTGCAATAAATTTGGTAATTATTGGCCCAGATTGTACATCAATCTGCTGTGATGTTCCATTGTACTTGTTTTATTTATCAGTCACTTAGTCTATGTGGCTCTTTCAATTCAGTTATGCTATCCATGCAAAGCAGTGTATTTACCCTGCAAGTGCCTGACATGGCAGTTAGATGTTCTCATCCTTTTTTGGGGATACAAATCCTGCTGACAGCACAACTAAATAAACATTTCTATAAACATTGTTTAATAATTCTGTTGTGATGCTGCCACTTGTATATACAGGTGAAACTCGAAAAATTAGAATATCGTGCAAAAGTTCATTTATTTCACTAATGCAACTTAAAAGGTGAAACTAATATATGAGATAGACTCATTACATGCAAAGCAAGATAGTTCAAGCCGTGATTTGTCATAATTGTGATGATTATGGCTTACAGCTCATGAAAACCCAGATCCACAATCTCAGAAATGTTTTGGCAGTGTGGGCAGGTGCCAAGTCCTGCTGGAAAATGAAGTCAGCATCCCCATAGAGCTCGTCTGCGGAAGAAAGCATGAAGTGCTCCAAAATCTCCTGGTAGACGGCTAAGTTGCATTAGTGAAATAAATGAACTTTTGCACGATATTCTAATTTTTGGAGTTTCACCTGTAGTTGCACAGTAGATAAGTTTGAAAAGGTCCATGAAATTCAACCAAGTTGAGCCTTTGGGTGTGAGTGTAGAGCTGCCATATACCTTACAATTATCTTTCAATTTTTTTTGTCCCGTGATTGCATCCTTGTTCAATTTCTGCACAAATAGCCCATCATGCACAGACCAATGTAGGTTTTGATAATTGTTTGTCAGCAATACTAACTGGACGGATTTCGACAGAACAGATTTTCGTATTTGCATATGCAGCGTTCATGTTGCGATCTTTGTATGTAAATGCCACTAATCCATCTATTTTCGTCCGTTTCGACAAGTTTTCTAGCCTGCCCGCTCGTGGAAATTCGGCCGGTTGTACAGTAATTGCAATCTTGCACTTCCCATTGATTAACTGGATGATTATCGTACGAAAAACGGATCGCATTCATTTTTCGAACGATAATTGTAAGGTGTATGGGCACCTTTTAGTTTTGTGTGTTTGAGAGTGAGCGGGCACCTGTGTGAGAGGTTACTCTTGCTTTGTTTATTGGGGTATGTCATTGTAGTTGGAGGGGTTGGTGTGCTATACGTTCTGTTCTGTATATGGTAGATTTTCAAACTAGGCAACATCTATAGCCCAGTGGGTTGTAAGACTTTTGGTAGTTCATTGTTCATGTATGCATAGCAAAACTTTTATTTTTTCATTTTGGGTAGGGTAGGTAAGATGTAAAAGCCCTGTCAGGTTGCTGTTGTTACCACTAGGTAAATTCACCCACTTTTTGTCCTGGTGGCCATTGTCACTGAGACAGCAAATAACGGAAAATCTAAAATGTTCACTTGTCACCAGTACAGGAAGAGAGGAAATCTTCCAAAGACGCTGGTGTACAAGGGGAATTCCTTTTTTTTCCTCTCGGTTCCTCTTGTGTCTCTCGGACAAGGAATGGAAGGAGACCTTCCTAACTGGACAGACCGCAAAAAAATAAATTATTGAGCTGGAGGAGAAAAGTTGTAAAGTGCAAAACTAAGATACTATTTAATTGCACACCTTTCTTGTAATGGTTTCCACCAGTATTAGGTTCTGGGGACAGTGTCCATTTTCATTAGTCATCCAGCACTAGCAATCTGAACACCTTTTGTCAAGTCGACAGCATGTGTATCAGCTAAAGAAATGTGTAACAGTCTAGGTGCAAATATTATAACTTTCTATCGAGATAATCCATCTTCAGATTGCAGCCCCATGTATAGATTACAGGGGGATGAATGGTAACTAATCAAAATTAGGTCAACGGTCAGCTGTCATCATTGTGGGGTATAGTATGATGACACTGACATTTCACATGTGAATCAGGAGGCTTGATAAATTATGTTGGTAGTTGAAGGTCAGAACATTTGCCCTGTCCAGCTGCTTTATGGTCAGATTAGGGGATTGCTCATATGTATGTAGGCCATATTTAGTCATAGCAGATATCTTGACACCCAATTTCTGAGGGGGAGGCTCAGTTCCAGATGATCGCTATTGGTTTCTGCCAAAAGTGGATAGAGATAACTATAAAGTGGTTGCTATCCCTTTTCAATAGGTACCATGATGCACGTCTTCCCAGTGTGTCTATACAACAATATTTTAATAGTGATTAAGAGGAGCTGAACTAAAAAAAAAAGTGATTTGCCTCTTGTTTGGAATTCCTCCTAACTTATAATCACATATCCTGGTATGTGAAGGTGTCTAGGTATGTCTAGTGAGATTTGGTGATGTCACTGCTTACTGTTCCTTTTGGAGGCTCAGACTTGAAGAAAAAGTCCTGCTTCTACCAAGATGGTCACCTCCACACAGACACCATGCGGAACAAGGCATTTTAGGTCAGTAATAGAAAAGATCTGCAGGGAGAGACCATAGGCGATGCTAGTGGCAACACAGCTTCTAGAGTTCAGTTCTTCTTAGTTCAGTTCTTTAGCCTTTAACAATCACAGAGCCACCTACTAACCCCCAGAAGTAGTAACATCCATAAAGAGAATATAGTTAGAGCATTTCTTATGAGCATGCATCCTTTTGTAGCAGCAGTTTCCAGCAGCTTCCATTAAGAATTTAAACCTAATTTCATCTGCTGTAAGGTCTATGATATGAAATCTTTTTTTGTGTTCTTTGCAGTAGCTCAATACAATGTTGTTCATTTGCCCACAGCAACAAATAGGAGACTTTTTTTTCTTTCAGGTTTATTTGTTTAAATTTTTTTTTGGTAGCAAAAACTGCTCAAGGTCTTTCCTTTACTCCACTTTTTTATTGTGTGACAGTAAATTAATCTAATTTAAATTATACATCAGAATGGATGCATCCTACATTGTAGAAGTTCCTTATATGTTTGGTTTTGAATGTTTTCTGACATTCTGATCTACAACCACTATCCTATGTTCTACAGATGACATGCTCATCTACGTTTCAGCACAGTGTATGTGGCTCTTGGACAAAGAGTTAAACCCTCAGCTAATAATGAACTCTTCCTGTCTGGCAAGCATGTGACACTGCCAAATATCCACAAGGATGTGATTGTATTTCTTTCTAGTTGCTGCTATGATCCATGTTGTCCTTTTTTTTTTTTCTCTCTCTAATGTTCCATTTTCTGTGGTTGTAAGGAAAACAAGTTAAAAATAGACTACGAGTACTTTGTCATTCCTTTTTGATTAGCTATTTAATGACTGCAAGACCTCATCTGTGCTTTAATTACCAGTTCATTTAAGCAAATGAAGCAAGCTGGCTGCAGACTTCCTGTGCGCTTTGTTATGGCATGTCTGTGTTTAAAGTAGCATCGTTGCTTTCCTTAGACAAGAAGGCACATTTAGGCTTGTACATTCATTTTTGTTGCTTCTAAAGAGAATCTGCCAGGGTAAAGGTGGCCATACACTTTACAACCCTCGCAAGACCTTAGTCTTGCGAGGGTTGTAAAGTAATTAAAAAAACGTATGACCTGCCCATCTTGGACAGGCAGATCGTACTTGCGATGATCGCAAGCCCACCCCGCTGAGGGGCGGGCTTCCGATGACAGCAATGCTGAACGGGCAGTGTGCGCGTGCGCGTGCGCTTACCGGCCCGTTCGGCATTTGTCTCCGAGCATGCCACAAAGGTTTTCAAACATGCTCCTTAGACAAAAGACGTGCGACCGTACAGTAAAAAAGGTTGCATGCCTTCCATACACTTTGTGATTATCGTACGATCACGGGATTTCCCGCGATTATCGTGCGATAATCGCACAGTGTATGGGCACCTTAAGAGTATGAGACCCACCTTTTATAACTTGCCGTCAAGCTAATTGGTCTGGGGTTGCTATCCTGACCCGTCATCTCTTGGGGAGTCCATAACCTGAGACAAGCAAGCACTCAGTGGTGTTGGGACACCTTACATGCAAGTGCTGTTTTACGTCGGTGACACACCCACCAAGTAGTAAACGATCTGGATGACAGCCCTGGAGTGTGCAGCATCAAAACAAGTCTGCATTGCTGGCTCGCATATTTGTTTCTTAACAGATAACTTTTATATGCAACCCAATACCAGGTACCCGGATACAGCTGATCAGTTTACCATTTTTCCAAATATATGAAAGCTGAACTCCAGCTATACTTAAAAACTAACCTTTCATTGCCTGCATACACTTACACACACCGCAATGATTAATTACTTGATTTGTCTAGGGGGTGATGAGGTAAAATACATTATTCCACGCTCCCACATGCTTCCATCTCTCTGTATGACCAGTCAGCCAAAGCTGCTCTCCTTTACTCCTCAACCATTCTCAGCTCTCTGACGTAATCAGGTGCAGTGCAGGACCAGCAGTCCTACACTGTATGTGATGATGCCAATGTCCCACCCAGATACCATTAGCATCAGAGAGTGAAAGAGTGTCGTATTTCACCCTATTCACCTCCTAGACAAATAGAGCATTTTTAGTGCAGGGTAAATTGTTAAAGGAGAACTATGAGGTGAGTGAATTACGTTAATCGTCATAGTTAGAGCCGACGCGTGACATTTGAAACTGTCACACGTTGGTTCTATTGATGATGAAGTGAGCGAAAACATACCGCATACTCGCATACTTCCCAATAATCTCCCTGCAGAGAGTGGTGACTTGTCAGTCACTGCTCCCCACAGGGATTTCCCATTGGGGCGGGCACAGCTGGCAGTATTGTCGGGATCCATCCCAGCTGTGGCGCTCTCAGCATATAGCGGGCAATAGCCTCTTATATATTGAGTCATGGAGGGATGTTAGTATACGTCTTCCTGTGACCGTAAAGAGAACTATGGGGGGAAAAAAACGGTTACCCCACAGTTCTCTTTTAAGGCTAGCTGGAATCCAGCTTTAAGCAAAACTGGACCTTTCTTTATTAACATACCATTGTTTGGACAGGGGATAGGTTGGGTATGGTTTATAGAGGTGTTTAATCTTTTACTCAGTATATTTGTATTGCTGTGTGTAATTCTTCTGCACAGGCCATTTTTGATCTGGTTGCTCCCCAGTAGAATATTGGCCTACATCTTTAAGCTTAGTCTCTGGGTATCTTGTCTCTGCCCATTATTCTACATGATTTTAAAAATTCCAGGCAAAATTTCCTTTATTAACCCTTGCACTGCACTTCCTTAACTGCTTGTTTTGTTTTAAGGTGCTCAAAAATACCCAGGAACAGACTAGTCGGCCTATTTTTAGACCGGTCCTTCCTGTGTCTCTCCCCCTCCTTCTGCAGTGGTCCAAGGTCCCGTAAATCATCATGTTCTATACACAGTGTATATGGAACAAGATCGCTACATTTTTTTAATCCCAGGAAAGGATTTTGATACAGTACAGTCATGAATGAATGACTACTTAATCTGTATATGTATGATCAGAGGACACTGAAGAACATTCCAATGCTACAGTATAGGAGGCATGGTTCTGAAACAAAAATGTGCAGTTAACACTTAGTGTGGGGGTAGCCCCACTGCAAGGGTAAATATGTTTTTTACCCAGAGTTTTTCTTTGAGCAAACTGTTGGTTACTACTAATGGTCCCACTGCCCAGGGACCAAGGGTTTGATACAAAAATCATACATATACAGATTAAGTAGTCATTCACTTGTTACTACTCTATGAAAATCCTTTCCAGGCATTGAAAATTGTAGCCATCTTGTGAGATATGAACAATATAAATTGTTCAGGTTTTGTCAGATTGGGCTTCATGTATCAAGTGTCCATATCAGAGGTAAAGGGAATGTGTGGCACCTAACAACCACTTAGATTCTTTTCTGACTACCACCAAAGAAATATCCGCTGAATTCTCATTGAATGATATGTATAGAATAGACACTTTACTTTCAGAATGTTTTGATATATTCAGCCCAGTAACAGTACAATGGTACTGATGATTTTTATGCAATTCTGTGAAATGAAACAAATGTTTGCCTTTGCCTCCTATTTCACTATCCCATATGGTGATGTACATTTCCTTATTCTTATTATCCTTTTCTAGCAAGTGTAGTCTTAAAAATTATTTCCCCAACAAAATGGCTTGCCTCGTTGTATAAAAATAAATCAATAAGAATAACCAAGTGTAGCTAAAACACTCCTATT